>NW_024538753.1:0-30308 GCF_016647635.1 Suillus subaureus
CCAGAATGGACATTACCCACAGTAGAAGAAGGCAAGGTCATGATTGTCGTGGCCCACTATAGTACTGTGTTGTGTAAACTGTGAAGAACGAAATCTGAAATCCCTGGAAGGACCGGTCAATGATAATCAAATGATTGTTGGCGAATACCGCACCTAGCATTTTGCAACACTCCGATTGTTCTCTGTTTGGCTCGAAAATAACTGGTGAGACTTGAACTTTGCGGGCCGCTTCTGCTGCGGATACTTTGCCAGTCTGCATCTGAAATGCAAAATACAAAGCGTTACCAAGAAGTGGCGCCCCGAGCCTCAGTAGTATAAGATTCGGAAGGGAGAGCCGAATTGAACGCCAGGCACTAAACGACGGACATATCAAGCCCGCAGCTTCAAGGACTGACAGCGCGTTGCTGCATGTATGGTGTGGGTTCGCAAGCAAGAAAAATTCTTGAACGATGGCTCTTATGAACCAACGGTTATATGAGAGTCTCTGAGACAATAGCGATATTCCAAAAGCGACGGACAATAAGAGTGGCAGTTGCCGTAATCGAGCGATTCAGAGAATTGCCCTTTTCAGTATGTTTTCCACATTTCCCATCAGTATCACTTAGTAAAGTCCTCCCTTATGGATAAGCTCATGGTCCATAGTGCTACGTGGACGAATGAGGTAGTTTATTATGACGGTTGACCGGCATCCTGGTGTTGCATGAAAATTGCTTGATTCAAAATCTTTAACATTTCGACGACAAGACTGTAATAAGTAGTGACCCGTTGGCCATCATAAAACAGGCCCTCAGTTCAGGTTAGCGGGCCCAAAATACATCGACACAAAAAAGAATCCATACGATTGAAAGCAGGGAAAGGAATGACAAATACTTCATGCGAAAAGTCAGCGACAACTCCGTCTGGTATACCCATAGGGTCAATGACCTCGAAGGACAATACTTAGAAGGGATGTACAAGCAAAGAAAGCGGCCACCAGCTAAGACGCTTTAACATTCCAGAAAAAAATGTAATACACGTTGACTATCGATACAGACTCCTAGTGGACCTGAAGTACATTACCACAACAAAGAAAGTCATACAGATATTTGAAGGCGAAGAAAAGAACGACAAATGTTCCAGGACTCGGGAATATGCAAGCAAAAAGTCAGCTACATATTACATATAATACTGTCCGACACAAAGTCAATGACCGCGAAGGACAATAGAAGGGATGTATGAGAAAAGAAAACCGACAGCTAATATGTTCCTTGGACCTCCCTAACTACCGTCATGTAGATAGTGTTACGATTCTTTGAATTCCTCGAGTAATTGTGTGGCACTGCGGACCCATAAAATGGCGAACCTTCGGTGTGGAGAAAGTTCATGCTAGGGGACCTCACCGAGCGTGGTCGAACAATGACTGTTGATGGGGGTTTTAGGCCACTGTGTTGAATATATAACAAGTTGTTGCGGGTCGAAATTTGATTGGAGAGAATTATGTGAAGATGCGATAGTAGAGTAGCTGGAAGGTGACTCTAGAGGGAGGAGTGCAGGATCAAGAAATTCATGACTTTCTTCCAATTGCTTCGCGCCTGTAAGGTCAAGTAATGGGGGCCGCGAGGGGGCAGGTGAAGGCGGAAGAGATTTCCCGGATGAATAACCATGGTAAGTGCGTTCCATACTAGATTGAGAGGTGGCACTCTTGAACTCGAGGACGGTCAGAGACGGAACTGGTGTCAAGTCGCTGATGAGATGTTTTCAGAAGAAATCTGCTAGTGACACAAAGGAACATACCATTCTGTCATAGATGTACCCTTGAGCTCGGCGATACAGGTCGAACGTCTCCCACAGAAACTGAGAGCCCTGCGCATCACCTGTAGAGCCTCATGTAATCGACTGCGCCCCTCCTCTCCAAGGACAAACAATCCGATGAAGAAGAATGATTGCGCGACCATGATTGCCCATTCAGTAATGAGCATCGCAGTGATTGATTTGGGTGTCGCAGCGGAGCTGAATGACAAGACCTCCGTCAAATCTCGGGTGAAGTCTGCCCAAGGAGCCAGCCCTAAGGTTAGATTAAATGCCATGGCCACTACAGTTGCGGCAATAGTGCAGATGACTTCTGAAACAGCCATACTGACGAGCCGAATGTAGGCTCCAGAAGTAAGCGAGGAAGATGCACGTGTCCTCGAAAAATGGACGCCATGAAGGAGAAAGTGGCGCCAAGTAATTCCTGCAAAGGACTCAGCCTCATAGGGATACATACAATAATGAAGTGATTTACCACAGAAAAATATAGTAAGAAGAGAAAGTACAAGCGGCGGTATCCAGACCACGAACAAAGCCACAACAGTGGGATATGTCGCCGAGCGACATCCAAAATTTTCATACACATCAAAGCGTCGAGGTTGAACAATTAAATCTATTGACGATATCAATAAACATCGTGGGGGAGCTCGTAGCAGATACGCACGCAGTGCTGCATATACTAATGGAACTCCGAAACATATCAGACATTCAAGTAAGATGCGGCGTCGCTTTGTTATAGAGGTGGACGTTTGACAGAAAGACGCCATCCGTTCCAGGTGAATGCAAATACAGAGACATGCCGCGGGTATCGCTACATTTACGGCTGTTATCAGCGCCGAAGCTACAGGAAATTGAGTTGTCGTCTAGAATTGATGTCAAAACACTTACTGATGTCACACCAGAATAAGGATGGTATTTGGTAGGCCCCAGTCCACCGGAGGGCATCTATAGCATTAATCATGTTCACAACAAAGAGCCAAATTCCAATAGACATTGCAGCAACGTTGCCAGCCCGACAATACCAAGGCAATGGAAAGAGAACCAGTACCGCGGAAATGAACGAAAGTACCGGTATCTCTGTTTGCATTTCAATAACGAAAGAAAGTCTGGGGAGACAAGAAGGGCATACAAGTCTCAGTGAAGACCTGCTGCATTTGTTTTAATCGACGAGCTGTGCCTTTGAAAGCAATGTGCAAACGAAGTACAAGGATATGATAGCACAAAATCTGTATACTTCACCTTTTCCAGATCTGATAAGCTCTTGGCCGAAGAAAGAACAAGGACACATACCATGGCATGCTTGACCAAGAGACCACCCACATGACAGGGGATGACTACAATCAGTAAGCGTCAAGCAAATGCCCCAAAAAGGAATGTTCTAAAGCTTTAAGCTTAGACAACTGTATGATTTTTGCACGAGGGAAGCTGTCTACATAGAAGAACGGGAAGATGAATGCCGGCTGGGAAACCTGTGGTAAATTATAGAGCAGCCCAAGTTTCACGGGAGGCACAACAAAAGTCTGCTTACAATTGGATATTAATACAAAATTCGACGCGCAAGCGTACAGTACGGTTATTCGTGAATACCATGATAATCGTGAGGAAAAACGGATCGTCGGAATCTCGATGCGTGGATAAAATACGAGGAGACGTGAGAAACATGTCCATGCAATGCTAATAGAACAGTGATTATAAGAAATAAACCTTAACACAGTTCAATGAGAGGAAGTGGGCGCATTGGGCGCATAGATGCGGCCCATGAGAAGATAAGCCACTACCCGGCGGACGGGTAAGGTTGCAAGATCGCCGACGCGCAAAACGAATTTTAAACCCGGAATACGGAGGGAGGGAAAGCGGTATCGAGCCCTCTTAGGTGTAAAAGTGGCGCCTTCTGGTATTGTCTCAAGCTTGGTGGGAGTACGAGAACGACCGATTTTTGGGGAAGAGCGAGGAGATGGTGGGTGTTTATCTCGGCGAGAGCTGCGTGCCCACTCTGGAAAGACGAGTGCGAGTGGTTCAGCCAAAGTTGCATGGAATGCAGAAGCAAGATTATGGGATAGAGTCGAACCGTGCACTGAAATTTCTCTCCTTTCCAGCAACGCTTCCATGTTCTGTTCCAACGCTGCAAGTCTCGATTCTTGCGCCGAGTAGAAAACATCATTCTTCCTCTCCTGCTTCCGCATGGATTTCTCTAACCCTTCGACAGCTCCTTCCACATGATCAAAAACGTCTTCGGTGAGGGCTTTCACAGTGTCGTTGTATTCTTTCAGTTGAGTCTCTAATTCGGCGACGCGCACAGTCAGAGCTTCGATTTGCGATTGCGTATCTGGTGAGCTGGCCGGGGGGTAATGAATAACAGTATGCAAGTCTTTTGTGCGTTGACGGAGTCGCTCTACCGCGTGTTTCCAAGGTCGCATACCGGTGGCGAGGATAAAGAGGGAGGTACTGAACCATGATATAGTCTCCGGACCAGCCACAGATAGGACGACGACACGAAGGATTGCAACTCCGAGTAACGGTGATAAGATAGTGAGGAACAGATAGAAAATTTCGAGTCTGCGTAACTCTGACGAAGCAATTTCATGATAGGGATTCTGATCAGACGTTTGACGGGATAGTGCATCAGGGGAACGACGTCTGGGTCTTGAGAGATGATAGAGACTCCACGGTACTGTGTATATTTATGTTTTCTGTTTCAGAATGAAAACAAAGCACTTACCCTCGATAATTTGGTGCAAATAGAATATCAGGAGAAGAATGAGAAGGATATTCTTGACGTGATCTCCTCCTGTCAGCCAGTTTCCGATGGGCGAAACCAACGCAAGTATGACCGAAAGGTCAAATTCATACCACCCCTTACTACTCTCGGGTTCAACACCTGAGGTCCTTTCCGAGCTCCCATTCTCCTCGTGCAGAGGAGTGAACGAAGGGGATCTAGCAGGAGGTCTGACCGACGGAGAGGGTGTATCTGAGCCGGAGACCTCGCTGGACTCACTCTCTGAATCGTGATCAAGCGGGGAAGATAAAGCTCTTGTGTCAAGAAATGGTCGCTTGACCTCCGGATAGTGGTCCATAGCTTCGTGACTGAAGTTGGGCGTATAAACTTGATCACGCTCAAAGAAATAGAACGTCCGAGCCGCGAGATATACGGATTTGAGTCTGTCGTTGTCTGTTGCCAGCGCAAGACAGAAACTTGGTACGCCGGTCGCGGTGGTGCGCCGCGAGCGATGGGTGGAGGACAATATGGGATTATATAATCACTAACTACGTCGGGAGTCGGAACGGAAACAACTTAATGCAAATTGCCGAATTGTGATTCAAGCTAAAGCTTCGATCTCCCAGAAAGCTTATTGGGAGCGCCGGAGCTTGCGTGCGAGCCTAGAGATATTTAGTGGAAACAGAGCCTCTATTATCCATTACTAATGGACCTCCTCGTACCACCCCTTTGTCGTTACCCATAGACTTTCAAAAGACACTCCCACAAGTCGGCAGGTCACACATTTCTAGGAGGAAAACGTGAGAACTTCGTAGCAATGAGTCACCGTCCGACATCACGTTTTGTCCTGAGAAAAACGCGCAACTGCCAACCCCTGGGAGTGCCGATTGTAAGGACTGCGATCCTTGCTCGTTCCACACGGGAGTATACTGGCATGGTGAATGCTGATCCTACACCCACAAGGAAATACATTGCTGCATCTTCGATATACACCGTAGTACGGTATAGTGCGAGACCAAAAAAACCCACAAGTGGGAAAAGACAACTGTGGCCAAAATGAAACCGAAAGTATCACAGGCTCGAAGGTTTGTGGAACAAGAAGTCCACCAGATGAAAAAAAAATTGACACAATTTTTTTGATCTTTTTTGTGAATTGTGATGGCTTCAGAGGACTTCAAGCAACTGACGTAGTCAGCCCCAGTCGGTCCGTTCGGTGTACGGGAATTTCACCCGCACCGCGCGAAGGTCAAGCTGGCTGGCCTGTATGGCCAGCCTTAGCTTGACATGCTTCAGCATCGTAAGCTAGATAATGTCTATGGAGAGAAGGTGAATCAGTGATCAGACAATAATGATCGTCGACTTACTTATACGATGGATGCATACTTCGCGAAGGTGGCATCGCGTTATGTTATTACGCAATAACCTGCATAACTAAATTTTGTGTCTGTGTCAACTAATGTGTAGCATTGTTCGTCATCGCTGGATTGACTAGACTCATCACCACTGCCATAACCCTCATCTGGGAATAGCAGTGAATCAGGGTCGAAGAGCTCAGATATATCCAGAATCGTGTCAAGTGAATCCATCCTAGCAGGATTAGATTTGTAGTGAGCGCGAGTTGAAGGGTGCAAAGTGCTAGATGGAGGGTGATGAGTGCGAGTTTGGGGGACTGAGTATCACAATGGATGGATAAGTGTCGCAATTGAGGGATAGGTGTTGCAAAAACGCTCCGAGTCAAGGAGCGTACAAAGTTGGGTATAACGATAATGTGTTGCAGGTACGAGGATATGGTATGGAGTGTCGATTGAAGGTATAGAGAAAATAGGACCAGTTTAAATAGAGGATCAGTTGTGGTTTACTCCGGTGGACGGACATTGGGAACAATGGATCGATACACCATTGTTGGCTTGAAAGGTCAACCAAAGCGATTATGCTGAGACGAATGACTGAACTTTCGTCGATAATCTCTTGTGTAAGCTTCAAACACAGAATAGAAAGACACCCAAAAGTTCGGACAGCTTTTAGTACCCCAAGGGCCAAGCACGTGGCCCATACAATATGTATGACATATCGACTAGGTTGGGTCAATGGTGCCAATATTTTGAAACTCCGCTCGGCTAAATTTGAGGCTGAGCGCTGAATTCCTCCGAATGCAATGAGACCCGAGACGTCTCAAACATTGTACACAACAGACGAATAGATATTATCCATCGACAAAAGGAAGATGCGATGCAATTGAGCAAAGTACTGCTTCTCCTACCGACTAACCACATAATGGACATATTCTGTTTAATAGTTTCTCGATTTAATTCAATCGTCTGCCCACCACCCCCCGAACATGAATATTCCGAGGTTGCTCCTCTCTCATTGTATTTAATGGGAGCAGTGTGGTCCGTCCAACTGCTTTTGTGCAGTCCCATGTATCGTTATATTGTTGCTCATAGGTGACACATTTCAAACTGCCATTCTTTTCAAGAAAATGAATGTGGTCAATGATTGATACGGCATAGAAATTCAGGAGATTTCCAAGAGGACCCATAGGTCGAGAGGTGCCTATGAGCGACGATGTAACTCCAGTGTGAACAAATAGGACTGTACCCACAGTCCAGAGGGACGCGAATGGAAAATATGGCCAGCACGATAATACATTTCATAGAAATGTTCATACCAAGTCTCATGAAAACCATATTCCAAGGTGCCTTGATAGCTCGAAAAGCTGGTGGTTGCGTTGGTCGCGCATGCCTATCGAACCGAATCGACACACTCGAGGTGAATGCCAATGCAACAAGCAGGCAGCCGGGAGGGCCAATGCAGACCTTACGATTATGTTGCTACCTCGAAGGGCATCAGCCGCAAGGTCACTTCAAGAGTCCTAGTGAACTCACTGATATCGCACCACACCAGTCTGGCAATGTTCAGATTAATGTTACCCCACAGTGGCATCGAAATCGCGGACAACATTGAGGACAACTTGAAAAGCCAGGCCATGACAAAGAGAGTTGCAATAGTTCGTGCTTGTCAATGCCATTGCAGAGAGAGCAGCAGCAGTGACATAGCTGCGAGGAACGCAACCGGCGGGATCTCGCAGTGCATTGTGAGTGAAAGGTACAATAACCAAATGGGGCACTAGGAACATAACAAGGAAGGAAGAGTTCAATGGATTGCAGATTATGACCGAATATGGTAATTCTCTTACCAATCAACAATCGATGACGGTCAATGCAGAGAAACATCATTGTTCCCAGCATGGTATAAAGGGAGACAAAGGATCGCCATGACTGCCAATTTTTCGCCCTTTGTGAGAGTATCATATTGTGCGAGCACCTATACTCGTCGAGCCAAACAACGTTTGCAACCCCTATCGCGCCACTTAGCGCCACCACTCCTGCGCTCACCGACATAATTAATATCATCATCGGCCCCGTCCCAACTAACACTTGGAAGCCCTCTCGCGCTACCCATTTCTGCGCTCACAATAAATATTGCCATCAGGTCCACCGTCGAACTCGATGATGGACTCATTCGACGATCTCGAGTCCTTTTCCTTTCCTGAATCTACCATGCCCTTCGAAACATCTGCTCTCACTTCCCATCCCGCTGAATCGGTTCCTTTGGAGTTTGAACACTCCTACTATGATGGCGGTGCTGGCTACTTTTGTAGCATTGCATAATGCGTGTGCCGCGGGTAGCGGCGCCTGTTACTGTTTCGAAAACGATCCGTGATGTACGTTCGTCTTCCTTTTCGCTCCTTTCGGAATGAGGCTGATGGAATCGATGCGCAGCTTATGATTTAAAGTCATGCTTCGTCTGCAAGAGACGAATGGGATCTATTTATTTGCTTTTTCAGTGCTTTGCTTTGTTTGCTTTGTTTGCCCTTCGTCCACAGACACTGGTGTCACGTTCTATTTGTTCTTTCTGCTTTATGACCACTAGGACCCAAATTAGGATCTTCTGTAGATTACTTTTTCTGAACTCATCTTCCAGAATTCCCTCCTATCTTTTTTCGATTTTCCACAAGTCCTAGCACTATTTATTCGTCTCGCACGTACGTTAACATACATGCACACGATTAGAGTCATTACGTACGCGTTTCCACTCCTTTATTATCACGGTCACTTTACATCTACGTAGTACGCGACACCGTCGGTCAAATGGCTGTGGGGTGAGATACTAATCTACCTCCCATCCTTTATGTCATGTACTAGACTCGTGACTAGTCTTTGCTATGAGGCGAGTTGAAACCGGCCGCACAGCAAGGACTAGTCACGAGTCTAGTCATGTGCATCCACTGGTATTTGTCCAGACATGTTGCGTTTCGCGTATATACATTCAATATACCAATTATATGATATCCTCAAGTATGCAATAACGTCAACGCATTTATGACAATCAATTTTGTGTACCACTACTAAGTTGTGGCTTGCTTTGAACGGTTGTGAACATCCCATTGTTTCGAACACTCCAGCTCGAATTTACTGAGAATTGGTGAAAATGCATTGACTTAATAATAACGACGAGGCCCTGCAGGGCGGAACAAATGACAACAATGCGAAAGCGAGAGCGATAGCTACGACGTAAGTAAGAACTGATATAACCACAGCAGAACATGAGTCAAAAGACAGCAATGGCCACAACGTAAGTAAGAACAATAGCTAGAACCACAATCAGCAGATAAGTAAGGATTCATGGAAGACGAATAAATAAGTACTAGCAGGAAAGTAGTTGGGTACACGAACAGAGATATGTAACGTTGCACAAGCAGCTCTACCAAGCGGTATGACCACCGAATTAAGCACTGCTATGGATAAATATGTCGCAGTTAAACGTGCGTCAAAGGTAACCACGAAAATAAAGCGAACGAAGACAACAAGGATCGAAGGAGGGGTATAGCCACAGAATTAAGCACTGTGCTATAGATAAAGCAAACGAAGACAACAAAGGTCGAAGGAGGGGTATAGCCACAGAATTAGGCACTGTGCTGGATATAAATATGTCGCACTTAAACGTGCGGCAGCGCGGAGGTCCTGCTAGGACCACTGAAATAAATAATGCGAGGGCTAGCCTCTAGTCCGAATAATTTGATGCTGAACCAGCGCATGAGGCATAGTACCCTGTTCATAACAAGAACTGGTTAAGGAGACATCTACCGAAAGAGGCGTCGTACAGACACACCTCGCGCCGGCCCCCCTGAGAGTGACGGGGGGCAAATCTTATAAAATGACACAGAAGCTGGCAAAGTAACTGGAGAGGTTGTCTTGGTCAACCGGCAGCGAGTTGGAAGGTTCCATGCATTGCATTTCAAGTTGTGCTAGATCACCCCAATTGGGCTGTGATGTAGTATGTGATGGTGACCTAACAAAGAGCGATGGCTTCAAATCGAGCAGAGTGATGAAGGCGTCCATATGGCACCGCTTTAGCGTAGTAGACCTCGAGGTTTGTGGACTGAATATTAGTACAAAGGGAGCTCCACGCCACGGCCATGTTATATAGCGACTCGTCTTTACCATTGTTCGATAATTACAGAGGTGTATTTCGTGCTATTGTCTCCGGCGAATCATCCAAATTTGGAACTCGCATTTGTAAATTTATCTCCGACACGTAGCCACAATGCAGGACTTGCATAATCCATTGTTTGCTACATCCCTTTGTTCAACCCAAAATGTTTTCCTATAAGCCTATCATTCTCGGTGTCCGTCCTTTGACACTATTCAGCTCTACTCTTTCTCAACACCATTATGACTGGGCTGGACTATCCACTTTACCCCATCTTCGCTTTCCTCGGCTTTGTAGTCGTACTTGTACCTCTTCCCTGGCATCTACAAGCATGGAACTCAGGAACATGCTATTATATGATTTGGACGGCACTTTCTTGCCTCAATCAGTTCATCAACTCCATCGTCTGGCATAACAATGCTATCAATTGGGCTCCCATTTGGTGTGACATTTGTAAGCGACGTTTTGCTATGTTTCCGCTACTTGTTTCCTAAGACTTTGTTGAGCTATTCGGATAATGCTTGGCGCCTCAGTGGGCATTCCTGCCGCATCATTATGCATCAATCGCAGACTATACAACATTGCAAAAGTCCATGCAGTCGCACTCACGAATGCAGAGGTACGGGTCGACATTGACAGAGCCTCGGTTCCTTCATTTATCTTGTTTTAGAAACGACGAGTCATCTTTATTGACACCATGATCTGCGTGCTTTTTCCTATGGTAGTCGTTGCGCTCCGTGAGTGTACTGATTCCATCTACAACACGCATCCCATTGATCCTTTTACAGAATATGTTGTACAAGGCCATCGCTTCGATATTTACGAAGATGTCGGCTGCTACCCTTTTATTTACAATACGCTACCAGCGTTTTTCTTATCTGATAGTTGGCCTATAATTATCGGCCTTGTCTCCTCGGTCTATTGTGGTACGTCCCTTCATGGTGGTTTGCTGTCCACATTCTTATCGCCCGCAGGCCTTTCACTGAAGGCTTTTTACCTTCGTCGTGCACAATTCACCCAGTTTATGGCATCCAACAAGTCTCTCAGCGCTAGCCGCTACTTCCGTCTCATGGCACTCGCAGTGGCAGAAATATTGTGCACCATCCCCCTCGCATCTTTTATGATATGGCTCAACTCGGCAGCACAGCCTGTACAACCCTGGATCAGCTGGGAATATGTTCACTATGACTTTTCGCGTGTTGTGCAATATCCGTCCGTTCTGTGGACGGCGAACTACCTCGTTGTTGTTGCTGTCCAGCTCACGCGGTGGTTCGTAGTCATCTGTGCCTTCGTATTTTTCGCCTTCTTTGGTTTTGCCGCAGAAGCCCGGAAGAACTACGTCATAGCTTTCTGGTGGGTAGCAAGGATATTCGGATTCCATCCGGCGAAGCCGCAACAGCGGATGAACTCAAATGAGTAAGTATCTTATCGTAAGCAAAAAAAAAGCTTTGCTGATAAGAGTCCTACAGGTTTAATCGCGCTCCTCGTGTGCCTGCGGTGCTTCCATCGGCGGGCTCATTGCCCGTTTATGTTGTCAAAGAACGCAAACGAAATAGTTCGTTGGCATTATCTTGGGAACATCCACTGGACGAAAAGAAAGCCGCCTTGGTTTGAAAAACAATATCTTCGGAAGCAATTCGGAAGCGTCTTCTCATGTCCGCTATGACGACGTTGGTCTCATGGAATGTCGTGTGAGGTTGGAGACAGTTTCTGTTGAAACCGCTCATGCTATGAGTAATCCACCTTCATTTGCTATTGTCATTCATATATACTTCGGACTCGAGGAACATTCGATCTTTCATTTGTATGAATCATAACATCTCACAATCTTATTTTACTTTCGACCTGACGTAGTGTACATACATGATAATCCCCAAGCGGATCGGGGCTCCCGTCAAATATCTTGATGTAGTACATATCAAGTACATATATGCAAAGGATCAAAATATTATTGTTTTTCGCACCATATCTATCCAAATATCACCTATAAAATCTAAAAAGATGGGAATCAAAGCTATTAGATGGTGACAAGATTCTAGGACAGCGTGGTTATCTCGTAGTCATTTCTGCAGAAGTCGACCGTTATTTGATGTTTCCCCAGGGTACGTATATCACTCGTCCAATATTTACCCTCGCGCTTTGTTGCCTGAATTAGGCCATCCTGATGGCGATGAAAATCGTTCATTATACTGCCACGTGACAATGTCTTCAGCCACAGCGAGATTCTCACACGTATCGTCGGGGAAGTTCTGCCGCTTAATGCAATAAAAAATTACTGCAACAGAGTCTTCAATGGTTCCGCATTGTGAACCTGCGTCTACCACCACTTGCCAAGGATGATCCCACTGCGTTAGGACTGTCATCTTTTGTTTTGTTTGTCCATCAAACCACTCATTTTTGCCATTTCTGCATTCTGATCGGTTCACGGTTCAAACTTCAAACAATAGCCTTACTCTCCGCCTCTCTCGTCTGTTACGAAGTCCCTACTTCATCTATTTCTTCGTCTGGAAAGATAGTGGCCAGTGAAACTTTCAAGTTTCGTCTTTATCTAGTCTCGAACCAGACGTCCTAGGATCCCTTTGGAGGTTCGTCCAGTCCGCATCGAGCCACATAGTGGCTAGCGGTATTGTTCTCAATCTGCTTCCCGGAATGTCTGGCTTGAGACTGGGTTTGAATTCCCGCTACTCCAGGCCTCAAGTAGTGGCCTCCGCTTGGCCTTTCGTATGATGGCATCTAAGTAGTGCTTCGCACTCCTCTGGTTGTCCCTTTGTCGGTCATTTTTGCATAAATTGTCCTCCCGAAGTGGCGCAGTGTTGCACGCTTCTCTGTTCCTAACTTTCATCTGACTCATCCAATACCAGTAAGTACTGTTCTCGGTCACCATACCATGGTGTTCTCGTTCTTTGATCACCACGTTGTTAGTGCCCCTTTCGATCCTTCCTGTCCGTTGGCGCCACCCAGTTTTGACGCCTGAGAGTCGGGTCTGGATTGATGGTGTATTGGTCATTTGGTATAACGTGCGACCACTCAGCTTCATCTGCCGTATCTGCCAGAGTGGATAGCCTTATGGATGACGACAGCCCCAGCCCACTCGCGCAGGACTTGGAACTTCGCCTAATCAAGGCAAAAACCGTCCTGTGCACATTAGCAGATTTACACAATAACGGACTTGCAACGACATTGACAAAATAAATATCAACAGTTCGCTGCAGGTATCAACGCTATTTCCGGGTGATGGAAACGTAATTCACTACAGAGTGCTCTGTAGCACAACCCAACCCGCTGATGCTATGATTAACAACTTCTTCTGAATTATACCAGATTACATGATGTCAGCTTTGTGTAATTGTTGACCGCATCGACAGCTGAACTTACTAGTTCTTATCGTAGTAAGCATACCAGCTAGCCGAGGAACGAGAACGAGCCGACGCGCTCACCGTGTGTCAAGCACAATCGGGCGACCCACAGCGTGACGATCCTCCGACACTAGTAGTGCATGCCGGGCACATTGACATGATGCTTTTAATTTTGGATGCTATGTTGGCGCACGAACAATTTATCCATAGAACGGACAACGTCAGACTGCGCAGAGGTGTATCATGCATATTCAGGCAGCGGGCTCTGTAGACTGCCACCGTATATATGGGGGCGCTACAGTTATAGCATAACACATCCATGCATCACGATCATGATTTGATGCGAGAAGAGGTTCCTTCGGCAGGAGTCGGCACGGTTCTTGACTTGGAGCTCCGCTATCAGCTACTGTCAGAAGAACAATGCTCGCAAACTTACATAATGAAATGGCAGTGATCGTTAATCGAAATCAGCTATGTTGATTGAACAATGGCGACACACAACTCCATTGTGCATACCATTGTTGTTAAGATCTTTAAAAGTCGGAACTGCTATAACGATTTAGTCCAATTTACTCGTGAGCTAATATATACCCCAAGCCCTTGAACTCGTTGACTCCTAACCACACTCTTCACACAACCCTCCTACTTTTATTTATGCTATGGACACCTTTCTATCCATCGTCGAGCAATTTTATCCATCAATGACAACCCCGGAGCATGACGATCATTCAGAGGATTATGACGGACTACCCGTCGACCATGAGCGTTCCCCAATGGTAGCGGGTGGATTTTGCGTCATCGTTTGATGTCGACTATCGTCATGGCGTTGCTTGTGCAACAATGTAAGTCCACTGCTTTTGTTTGTTGCGTTCGCTCAATGCTGAAGGGTTCTGTGGCAGTCATTCAACATCCGCGGCCCCCACAGCTGCTTTCAACTGCTGACTTTTTCATCTATCATTACCAAGCCCCGGCTCATATGCCGTCCACTCTTTCGTCACCGCTTTCGCTCCAACCGCTTTCGTTCTACTGTTGTACACGTAGTCCAGTTCTGATTCGTGCTGCACGCTACCTTACGGTTGGATGTTGCATACTGTGTTCTCCTAACAACTTACCAGTACGTATTACGCGTCCGCGCCAACTCCAGTTTTTTTTCATGTTCATTGAGCGAATATGTTGTGGCTGCCGCAGTAATGTCTTGCTGAACTATGATCAATCGCATTGGATCTCGAGCCACATGAAGTCTGCAGATCTGAGGGTCGTATTTCCAGTCAGCCTAGCGTGGATGTCAATGACGTTTCCGACAAGGCGTCTGTTCAAGAATTCGACATCCCTCAGGGCATGAATGTTGCAGAGTACGCTGTCAAGCACATTTATTCTGTCCGCGAAAGTTGTGTTGACATCAACCCTTCAAGACGGCAAAGTTCAACAACGTTTCCTTCCTGACGTTGTTCTTCTCCGCCTTGCAGGGTACGGACACGACAAGGATTTATTATGTCGGTTTCCTTGGTCATTGGATTGAGATATGACAGTTCCTGGATCACTGTTTTCGATTCTCAAGACTCGTTTATTCCCTCAGCGCGAGAGCGACCCAGCCATCACTGTCTATAAAACTCAGGTTAATCTTGCCGACCATGAAAGGATTCAGTGAACAGACGGTAACCTCAATGCGATAAAACAGTGAAGTTCTTACAGTGTGTGTACAAGATAGGATGCAAGTAGGTATGATGTGTAGTAGAGCATAACAATTCTAAAATCATTCTTGACGTCACCTACATCCATAGCATATCCATTCATTCTGTTCTCAAGGTACAAACAACGCCTTGAGGAACTAGGCTTCAAGGCCAATAAAGGTGGGACGGTCTCGATCAATTACGAAGGGTTCATCCCTTGTCCGTTCGCATTCCGTTGTATAAACGACTGCATCATCTCACCATTCGCCGTCCCCACGCCGCCAAGATGCGTACCTCCACTGATATTCCTTCGCGGAATCCCGCCACCGCCCCGGTCATGCCGAATTATTAACATGTCCTCACGCACGCGTCCCATAAGAACAACTCACAAACATATTCATTGACAGATTCACTCCATTCGAAACCGGACTCATGTTCTGCATTCCAACACCAGGTGCTGGTGCTTGCACATCCTGCTGCATTGCCCCCGTCTGTAGTTGTTGGTGCTGCTGCATTTGTCGTTGCTGCTGCCAGATCTGCTGTTGCAGTGCGAGTTGTTGCATGAAGTGTTTTTACTGCCGTGAGTCAAGGCCCTGAATCCGCGTCAGCATCTCAAGGGTGAATACGCCTGGGGGTTGCGGTTGCAGTTGCGGTTTTGGGGCATCGACTTTACTAGAGCCTGGCAGATCTGGAAGTCCAGTAACAAGGAACACTGCGCCTACTAGCACAGGAACACGATCATATTGTGTGACATGAGCCAAGAAGGAATTCCTGCCACGCCGCTATGCCAAACTGAATATCAAAGAATGCCAGTGAAAGTGACAGGAAGCGAGAATGGACGGAACACTCGCGGTTCGTGGTTCCATCATGGTCATTATCAACACGTAAACCATGACATTCATTTCCTGTTCAGAGTTCCGTGCTTGGGGCTTGAACTGGACCATCACAGTAGATTGGTGGTATTTCTGAAGCCACAGATTTAATTCTGAGGGATCCTTCACTCCTTGTGAAAATTCTATCAGGCCATGTTTCCGCGTGGCTGCAGAAGGAATTAGTGCTAGACCATAGAAACTGTTCGATGACATGCAGTTGACCCTTAGAATTAACGGCGGCCACCTGCACTTCGAACCCCTTTGGTTGTCCAACATGCTGTGTAGTGAAGGCGAAGGAGCCTTCCCATTGTACCCTGGGATAACCCTCCTAAGCGTCCAATTAACTACCTTCCGGTCAAAACTCTGCTAGTCATCATGCCCAACGCTTGCGTACTCCGAGACATCAAGACCTGCAACATCGCAAAGGTTAATGAGGTCTTCCGCAGGGCCTACCTGTATGTCGCGCGGGATGAGACTCTGTCCCCGCAAGTGCAATACCAAGCCCAGCTACGGCTGAACACATTTGGGAAGTACACACTGTCCGACGACGGTAAAGAACCGCTGCGCAGAATCTGGATGTGGTCGGGAAATTATCCTCAAGCTGAAATTCCCTGGCGTGCGCAAAGCTTCTTGGAAGATGGAAGTTGCGCGTACATAAGACTTCATGGTCTGGTGAGCTTACCCTTGTTTAATCAGCAATGTATGGAGTGCTCATGATGCTCGGTGCAGTATATACCTAGTCTCCCTAGCTAGACCTTTATAGACGAAGGGAGATAGTTGTTCCTACGTGTGACTTCTTTTGCATATATCCATCTGTCTAGACATATGTAGTTCGCAGTATATATATATTACCGCACAAAGTCTCCAAACGTACAACTATATACAGTAATAAGTTTACCAGGCTGTAGCTTGAAACCACATATCAGTCTTAGGACGGGGGAGAATCCCTTGAGTACCAATATCAGATAGCAACAAATCGGGTTCACCGCGCTCGCGTCTCCAGCGATTACAGACATTCAAGGTTGGCTTATCGACGAGGTAACTAGAGAAGAATAAGCATACAATATGGGCAGCTTGCAAGGCGCACCTGTATTTCCGTAACCACCACTCGGCAAGTTCCCAGTTATGGTGAGAAAGAACATCATCTTCATAGACTTTGATCGCCTTCGAGTAATCAAAAAAACAATCCGCTAACGAAAATTGCCCTGGAAAATATCAGAATATCACCAAGCTCGAAAATGGCTATGCAACTACCTCGAAGAAGGATGATACGGTCTCGGAGTTCAGGATATATAATACGGCCAATAACACTTTCTGCAAAGGACTCAGTACATGTCAAATAGAAGGCAAAACAAATATACCATGATTAATCGTTCTTGAGGATATCTAGTGACCATGTGACCATCAAACTTGGGAGACCCGCGCTCACCTCTGCACCAGAGTTGGTCGTAATGAAGCCGGAAGAATATAAGCACTATTTCTCATGAAATTGTCGAGGTGATATCTAAAGAGGGCACTTAGATATGAGACACGACAGGAATGAATGGAAAACCAACCTGATTAATTTCATAGCCTCGACCTTTCTGGGTTCTCGAAATTCTGCCATATCGTGATCGTCAGGTTCTTCAGTAGACAGCTTTTGAGGTAGAGCCCGGTGCAGAAAAGGGACAGTCGTATTCGTTTTATTCGTGGAGTAAGACATTGCCCCTAATCGTTGCTCGACGTTCATGTTCATTTGGGGCACATAAGGTTGAAAATCAGGGGAGGCATAATGACTAGACGTCGTAGCGGCCATGGAGACAAGTGAATTCCCTGACTCCATGAGGTCCGAAAACAGAATGTCCCGAGGAGAGCGTCCTTGCGGGGGTAAATCAATATCCTGCATCACCGAAAGTCCTACGACAATATAAGAAAGCAAGCAAGAGTATTTTACGATAGGAGTCTTACGAGCACCAGTATCCCCTCGAAGATGATCATTACAGGCTATACCCGGGTGTCGCTCGTCGCTGGAGATCCATAACGTCGGGCTCTGGGGGGCTCGTGCTCAGGTGCAAAGCGCTATCAACAAATTGAACTGCTTCCTTGGCAGGAGGCCGATCAGTAAATGGCATAGACCAGCAGCGGGTCATAAAATTCCATTGCCGGTCTGTGACGTAATCATCATGTGGACGGGGATGGATTCTCCCCTCAATAACCACTTGATACGTGATCTGGAAGTCACGGGTCAAGTGACACCAGGGCACATCTCCCGTCAAAACCTGCAGGACATCTCAGTGAGCCGCACTAGCAAGAGGGAATGACTTACTTGAAGCATAATGTTACCAAAGGAATACATGTCGCTTTGAGTGGTGGCTACAGAAGCTGGTTCTTCCCCGGAAAGAAGTTCAGGAGCTGCCCATCTCACTGCTCCTGGACGACAAGTCATGTTCGCGAGGTATGTCATGCCGGTCGACTGTTTAAAAGTTCCGGAAAGGCCAAAATCTGCAAGATATGCCTTTCTATCACCATCGATGAGGACGTTGGTCTTGCAACTGGTCATTAGTATGCAAGGGACAGAATATACAATGGAACTTACACCAGTGAGGTCTCCATGAACGACAGGGTTCAAGTCCGTATGTCCGTCTTCTGTCAAGCTGAATGTATGAACTGACACAAAAAATTATTCATTTTCCTTTGGACATGCACGTTTTCACACACGATAGTTGAGGCCAGCAGCAATATCACGAAGCTTGTGCACGAAACAATGAAGTCGGTTGTGCAAACTGGGAACGTATTTGAATTGCTCACCAAAAGCAGACGATCATGCAGCTCGAGGGCCTTATTCAGGTCGAGAAACGACGTCAGAGTGCCGTTTGTCATCCACGGAGCAACCAAAGCTACTGAGGAACCAAAGTCCGAAGTAGTACCCATGAATTTCAGAATATTAGAATGTCGCAGCCTCTTCCAAATTCCAAGCTCTCTCCGAAACATCTAAAAAAGCTTGATGAGAATCCGACCGTTCCCTCAGATAGAACATCACCTGAGCACTAAAAAATTGTGGTCGAATCGCTTTGACGGCGACCTGCGGGCGAGTGATGAGCCGGTGAGCGTAGAAGAACTGTGACATCCGCACGAACCTCTGCATCGCCCTCTGGCCCGTGGTATATGCACTTGTAGATATTTCCATATGTGCCGCCGGAAATAGGGTCCGGGCTGCATCGGGTGATAAGACTAGTTAAGTCTGGGATGAGGATTGAAGTGATCAGCTGAGTGGAGGGAGCGACATTGGAAGTGGTAAGTGGGAATGGTTCGGCAGTACCAGTAAATCTTCGCTGATCTGCTGTCAAATGACGGTCAACTCTAGTGTCTGTTCCCAAACTTGAATTTTTAGGGACTCTGCGAAGCTTCTGGTTCAATGGTTTCCTTCCTCGTATGATATATGGATGTTGACGATGTTGCGCTGTCGAATGGGAACGATGCTGTGCGCCAAAGTTGGTCATATTGGAAGAAACCGCGCCCGGAGGGAAAGCACGACCAGAGTCTGGTTGCGTGTCCATCTCCTGCTGCATGGCTAAAACGGCCGTTGTATTCTGCGAGCGGTGAATGTGTTATCGATGGGAAGGGTGGTGCATGAGGCCTTGAAAGTGGAGAATGGTGACTGTTTGAGATCAAATCCCAAAGTGGGTTGGGTTGATTAGGCAATGTCACTGCAGTGGGGTCACACCTAACCGGTAACCCGACATACAAATCACGTCTGAATATTAGGTGTGGTCTGCTTTGCGTCTGGATATTAGGGGGAACGATGCCGCTTTGCTTTTGAATGATAGGTAAGATTAATGTAAGGTTACAATATTCACGTCAACATCTTCTATAGTTTGACCAGAACCTCATCACGCATAACGTTTCCCCTTGCTGCCTCTCCCAGCCATCTCTAACTGTCAAACGGTCATGTCATTCTCTGCAACGATAAGTTCCCTGCCTCAAATCTTCAAGCCAACTTCTCGGATAGGTTCTGGAGGACCAGTCGAGATACGTGCGTCATTGATGAACGGCAAAAGGGA
Source organism: Suillus subaureus (assembly GCF_016647635.1). Lineage (NCBI taxonomy): Eukaryota > Fungi > Basidiomycota > Agaricomycetes > Boletales > Suillaceae > Suillus > Suillus subaureus. The sequence goes on from NW_024538753.1 coordinate 19,936, forward strand.
GCGAGCCTGGGCACTTTGACACCTGTGGTTGGGCAGTTGTTTTCCTGTGGGTAAGCACCATACTTCTCGGTTTTCATTCGAGATACTCATTCATAGCGCATATAGCAGCTCCGTTGGGATGGCATTGAAGCCTTGAACAAACATCGGGTGCTGGAAGGAGGAAGAGGGAAGGGCATTCGTTACCTAGGATGGCCTGCTATAGGAACTCGCCTGGGACTAACCCCGGCCCGTTGTCCACAGTAAAGATTGCCGCGGAGCTGATAAGTCATTGTCTATTATGACGTAAGCAAACAACGTGGCAGTATTGTTACTTTATGCATTGTCCACTAGTTTTCCTTTGTCTTTAAAGATTATAACCAAAGGGCCTTTCGCAATGGAATCTTGCACCCCCCTGCCTATCATCGTCTTCAAAGATTCTGATTTGAATGCAATATCCGTCACTTCCCGCAGGTGCCTTCCTTGCCGCTGCTCTGGTCCTTGTTCCTTTGCCTTGGCATTGGCGGGCTCGTAACATCGGGACTCTTTCCATCATATCATGGTTGTTTGTTGTGAATATCATTTATGGCATCAATGCTATTGTATGGAACGCAAACGTCGACAACCCCGCTCCAGTTTGGTGCGATATCAGTGAGCTGCAAAACTCACTGCTCACGATGAGCCAACAAATTGACACATCTATTTAGCTACCAAGCTCATTATCGGTGCAAATACCGCACTGCCATTGGCGACTATGTCTGTGTGCAAACACCTTGAACTCGTGTCGTCAAATCGTCAAGTACGCTTCGATCACGTTGATAAACGGCGCCGCATTATCTTCGACGCAGCAATATGTTTTGGGGTCCCTTTAATCTTTATGGCTTTGCGTAAGCTTCTTGGCAGTATTTTTTGCACGATTAGACTCACAACCACAGACTATATTGTGCAAGGTCACCGATATGACATCGTTGAGAACTTTGGCTGCCAACCTACAACATACTTTTCCATCGCAGGCATCATAATCGTTTGGTTGCCGCCCCTGGTTTTTGCAACGGCCACGCTTATATACGCAGGTCGGTGGTTTTGGCAACGCATTGGTGTATACATCGTCGTTGATAGTCATCCACCGTCCAGCTCTCGCGCTGTATCATTTTGTTTGCCGACGCATGAATTTTTCCGCTCATTTACAGAATGCCAACTCAGCCCTTACAACGCATCGTTATCTTCGCCTTATGGCAATGGCCGTCACGGAAATTGTGTGGGGGACTGCGTTGACAGCCTTCAACCTCTACAACAACGCTGATTCGGGCTTGCGACCTTGGATCAGCTGGCAGAACGTTCACTCCGATTGGCTCCGCATTGACCTCTTTGCGTTCATCGAACTCCCGCCTTCGTTCATTAAAAGCATGTTCTTGTTGTGGTGGGCGATGCCCGCCAGTGCATACATATTCTTTTTGTTCTTTGGCTTTAGCGACGAGGCGAGGAGGGAGTACGGCAAGATCATCAAAGCTTTCCGAAAACATGTCCTGAGACAGTCGATCAAGGATGTTAGCTTTCATGGATCAAATCTGCCAAGTGCCAGGCAGGTTCTCGTTGTGCTCAGAATCCCATTTGCTGACATTTGCTTCAGACATCGTGGTCCAAAAATTACACCTCTCCCCTCGGTGCCCCTCACTGACGACAAGAAGTTGTTCAACGAGAGATCCTCGTTACGCTCTACCCCAATTCCGTTCAGACCCCCCAAGAAGCTCAATCACGTCACTTTCCCGAATGCATCTGATATTCTTCTCACCAAGTACGCTCCCGACATGGAAGCGGGCCTTTCAAACGATTCTCACTCAGACCAAATGTCCGACTCTCTTATACCCTGGGAGCACTCATCCCATCAGCCATCTCAGCGGCCATCACTATCATACGATTGCCCTCATCCACGTGCCCTCACTACATCAATCGTTGTTGGGGCTGGTCCCAAGCCTTCACATCCTCATGTCAGGCCTTGGAGCCCACCAACTGTGTTGCCTTTTCGCAGTGATAGATCAGCGTCATGAGCGCTATGGCACTGACGTTATAGATCAACCAGAGCCCCCTGATCACCAGGGGATGTTCTTGCTTGTGCCCTCGTATAAACCTTTCATTACGTTCCTTGACATTATGGCAAGTTCCCCACAGTATTCAATCTAGGAACATTTCGCATTCATGTATATATCTCATACTTGCGTTACATAATCAACATATCACTATCTTTATCATACTACTGCAAATCACCACGATCCTTTGTACTCCTGGATGTTTAACATTATAACCCTCATGTCACGCACGCTCGCTGCTAACATCACAATGAATATTCATATTTCCTTCCATTTTTACTTGGTCGCACGATGTCTTCGGTGAGCAGAACGTTGAAGGCCTACGATTGGTGTACATTCGCCGCGGATCTTCAAGAACACGAGACGAATAATTTGAGAGGGGGCGCCAACCCACAACCGCCTGACAGCAACGTTCACGGAGGGAACAGACTTGTTGATTTGTCTAATCAGCAGAAGTCAAGTAAGACCTCCCGCGTGGCTAATAAACCACAAGGATACATGGCACCGCCAGCATGGTGAGAACTATCACCCCTCTTGGACCCTGCATAATATTTGTCTGAGAGCAGTAGAGAAGGATAGCGATGTTCCCTTGTTGTGATAGTCAGGTCGCAGTAAAAAAGGCGCCTTGAGGCACATTCTCCAAAGTAACGTGTTTCGGAGACTCGGAGTGTAAGATCATCAACCAAGTAACTCATCAAGGAAATCTTCCATCTCCACTTTGGGCGCCTTCGGTGCATCGGTGGGAAGGGCTGGCGCCTCAGAGTAATTATCATCTAGCCGGAGTGTCAAACAACTTCAGTGCGATGTGACGAGAAGACTCTACCCTGTTTTCTATCACGCGCAAAAAGAGGTTTTGCTTTAAGCTTCTCCGACTTTGCACGGAATCGCGTCTTCAGATCTATCGGCCGTAATCAATCTTCTATACGCCGGCTATCATAAGTTGAAGTCACCTCGGCTTGCATCTGCAGCAGCCTTTTCACGACTCATTTCCTCAAGTTCTGCATCCCACTCAATGACCTGTACACGTCCCTTCTGAGACGTCGGAGATGGGACACGATGAGACGAAATATGTGCGAGTTCATGGTCGACATCATCATCGACTCGAGGCACAGTAACCACAGTTGGCACATCCGATAACCGCTGTCTCGCAAGAAACGACGAAAGGTCTACTTCCGGCTCGCGAATTTCCTCTCCTATACTGTATCAAACATAAGCTCAACACATCATCCACTCATCACTCACCGTCCGAATCCAACTCAGGCTCAGGCTCCGCATAACGATCGGCGTTAGATCCAAGGTGTCGTCGTGCGTACTTCTGTTGAAGTTCTTTCGCTTCTTCAGAATCAGGGTCGAGATCGACTGCTTTTTCGCCTTCTAGTACGAGGCGCTGGTGGAATTCTGCTGGGCGGCCACCTCGACCACGACCCCGTGCACGGAGGTACTTTCCTAGACCGCCACGGGACTTTCCACGACCTCTCCCGCGAGCACGCGATGGTTCGGAGGTTGAAGGAGGACTTGATTCTGACATGTTACACGGCCAAACTGATATGGGCGGTCATTGATATCATGTAGGTACACGGTGGTACCTAAATAGAAATCTATGTATCGAAAAAGGAAGGCAGCACCTTGTGATTTCAATAGGTCCAAACAAACAACTAGCGACCGACCACGCCGCAAGTTATTAGGTATCGATTTAACGGTACATTGCAATAGTGCTAAGCGTTACATAGTAAACTACATTGAATAATGACGGTTGTTACTCTTCATCCAGGAGGACGCCACTAAAGAAACAATAGATGCCCAAAATATAAATGCACATGTAAATGGTAAGTCCAAAGCATAACGAAAGCAGCATGTCAGTGACATCACTCGCAATCTGCTGATGCCAATTGAGAGCCACTGGTGTGGGCTCTGAAACGGAAAGGAGCGGGGGCGTCATGGAAATGATTGGAGGTTCCTTAACTGGCCGCTCAGTGATCTCCCGGCTGGGCCAGCGTAGCGTCATCGGATGGTCGTAGACGACCTTCCTCCAACCTTCAATGTCTTGTCGTGATTTTCTCTCTGCTTGCTTAGCCAAGCAGGAGCGTAAATACTCTTGCGGATCCATCTTCGTGCAGCCAAATTCAGTGAGCTCCCAAGAAGGAGAGCGGGATTTTTCAATGTCTATCTGCTTGAGATGTTCGCGCTCGAGAAGATCCTCCATGTCCTTGAAAAAGCCAGGGTAGGAAGTAAGGCAGTCTTCATATACGGAGACGTCGTCGTCGTCATCCGAAAGAAACTCTTTGAAAGGGTCGGTGTTCTGGAAACAGTGACGTCAGCTGGTGTGAGAACCGATATTGAAGAGTACACATACATTTACAACAAGACAGGAACGCAATGCCCCCTTTGGAGTGGGGGACTTGTGAGGCTTGATTCGACGCCTGGTGCGAAAATACGTTGGCGACTCATCGAAACGGACCAGCTGCGCAGAACGAATTAGCATACTATCGGTTATAATCCAAGAGTAATAATCACTTTCGGACTAGTTAGTTTGTCCTCGACCGGAGACCCGACAAGGGTCTCGGACGAAGGTGAGGCAAGATCTTCGGCGAGATGTGTTTCGCCATTGCGGAAAGATTTGTTCTTTCGTAAGGGGCGAAGCAATCGTTTCCACGAAAGCGCAGACGATCTTGAGGATCGCAATACTAGTGCCATGCAGCGCCATGGAGTCGTATTTTTAACCGCCGGAATAGTAATTCTAAGCACACGTCGGGAGGATGCCTTCGGGGATGTGGGGGACGTCATGGTGATACCAAAAACTCCAAGATAAACTCGGTTTCTGGAAAGTGAGATGGCCGGAAGGGGAATGTGGATCAGTGATCAAGTAGAGGCGACAAGAGCGACGGTGAGGATTGTGTAATAAATAAAAACTGTCTGCTGGGGATGCAGATACAGACGACGATAGATACGAGGCAGGGTAGAAGTGGGGAGGATGCGAAAACGCACACATACTGTTCGCTCTCCATTTATCCTGCGGTCTCCACCCACACCTGTGGATCACATTTCTGTGGACACAATTCTTCTGCATTGTGTACAGATTTAAGACTCCGGCTGAGAGTGTAAGCATCGTTTAGGACACCAAGTGTGATGTTGTGGACGCACAAGCGAGTCACATCGGGGATTGCCTGAAGCACATTTTTGATGGAGACAAAGCAAGGGGCGCCTTCCGACTTCCGAGTGGCACTAGAGTACTTGTCGAGATGCTGCAATACAGACTTTCTGTTGGCGACAGTTGCGACTGAACAACTTGACAGTGAGTATATACGGTTCGGTGAGTCTGGACTGTGCATATTTTGGCGGCATCGATGTCGTAGTACGCTCGATTCCTGCTTTTATAGAAGGAATGGCTGTCTTCCTTCTATATGGTTTTGCAACCCAAGTAAACCTCCCATGTACACGGAGATGTACAACATTGAAGAGGGACGAGACGCATCCACTCAACCAAAGATGTTGACCCGCTTGATTTGGGGTATGATCCACCCCTCAATAACATTTTTATAGGACACGTGACAGAATTTGGACCCTGGGCATGGATGTGACAAACCATCACAAACAGATTCAAGAGAGAATTTCTTACGCTTTCCTCCTCCCTCTCTATAGATCTTTCTCATCTTCCACCTATCCATCTCTTCCTCCGCTCTCCCTTCCTCTACCTCTCTATTTTGATAGTTTTTTTCTTATCCGAGTATAGCGACCTTCTTGAAAGCATGTCAGTCCATGTCCTCGACGAAGGTTTCAGTTTCCCAGTGCCAATCGCTAGTTCTACATCTCCACCGCTGTCCACCTGTTTCTATATCATGTGAAGAGCGGACAGTCATGATCCTACTAACTTAGAGCTCGTTCGGTGTCCGAGTTGCGTTGTTTCCCTCTGCTTACCCGCCTCCCTCTTTCACCTTTCATCCTATTCCTTTTCCCCTCTTCATCTTGCTCCTCCCATCAGTCTTCTTCCCCCATTCTTCCCTCAAAATCCCCTTCTTCCCTATCCAAGTCTGGCGATACAAGTGCAATGGAGGAGACAATAAGTTGGTTCGCTTCATTTTCCCTCGATTAAGGGCAAACACAAAGGCTTTATAGCAACCTTCTTGTTTCCATTTCGTGTTGTATTGCCTGCCGTAAAACTCGCAAGTTTCGCTCATACTTTGGATCGACTCTCGCTTGGCGGATCACCATGATCGCATTGCGGCTACCCTTGGCCGGACATTTGAGGCTTCCCTCATGTTACCTTATCTCTTTCGTTAGAGAGCAAGGTAACCAGAAGATCATGCATTGAAGATTCAGCATGCATTTGCGCATTTCTGTTCGCTTTATGGGAATTCAACCTAGTACTTACTCTCAACGGCGATGGCCTTCGATTCTGAATTGCAAGTTTCTGAACAACCAAGCTATCAACCGACCCGCTGCACAAACTAGTGACAAGCCGACGACGCGTGACTCTGCTGGTCCCGCTACCCCCTACGTTAAGTAGAGTTGGAGTGCTTTTAGCTATCTCTTTGATCTCCCTCGTACACTTTCTTCTACATGTGTCGGAATTTGACATCGCCGCCCAAGACCAAATGAAGGGAAGGCTTCCAGGAAGTAATGACGGCATTTCACACCACATATCGTACAGGGATAAAACACTTCGACCACTACATATTGTACAGAGATCAAACACTTCGACATTGTTCTGAATTTGGCCAATCAAATATACGTTGATTCATCCAAGCACGTTGGATCACTCCGAATCCTTGTGAGTCGCCCGCCATCCACCCTGTCGAAAAGGATATTCAGCCAATTGCCAAAATAAAGAACAATACGCTTACGTTGAAGATACTGGCATGGTGCTGCCAGCCACATAGGTAGACAGGACGATCCTTGTCCTCTACGTGCTCAGCAACAGCAGCCGACACCAGAGAAATTTCCACGGGAGTGACTCTACGAGAAGTGGCACGGTGTTGTGGTACCTGGATCGTCCCCAGACCTCCCTCGGCTCCGGCAAGCTCTGAGCCAGTAGCATCCACAAGCTTTCCAACGAACTCCCCCTTGATGTGAGCGAGGGTCTGGTCGAACGAAACCCCTGAATCTGCGCCTCCATTTGATTTGATGATACTGTCAATCAATTCGGGAGGAATGGGGATCATCCCGCGAACTACGGATCCTGCCTCACGACGCACAGCACATGCCTTACAAGGAGAATTGTCTGGCCTTGCAAAGACTGTGATGGTACCTACGAGCTGCGGACTCGAATGAGCATTCCCTTTATGGTGGAGCTGGAATGAGTAGGAGCGGTTGTACGCATGCTCCACAAGTTTCACATGCACAACAATGTGCGGTAGTGAGGGATAACGGTATGATCACTTGGCACTGCAGGGTCTTCCTTGTTGGGACGGGTAAGTGCTTCCAAGCGTGCGAAGCCACCTTTTTCGCCTTGGTTTGCGGATCAAAACCGTAGTAGGCTTGCACCCTTTTGCGCGCCAAGGCACGCTCTTGGGATGATGTGGCAGCTTGATCGACCTTAATTCCTTCAAACTCGGGAAATGAATAATCTATTCAAAGTAAACTTATGTCATCCAATAGATGAGATTGTTACGTACACTTGGGTAGCTTTGTTCATCCAAGAATCGGGCCTGAGAAGAGGTCCAGTAGTCTCCTTGTTCCGTTCGGAATGGTTGGAGTGGCCCGTCTGGAAGAAGTTGCTCGTTGTAAACTTGTGCGTACGTGCCACGTGCCTAAGAGACAACTATTGAGCATCTATGCGAGAACATCGTCCAACTCATACCTGTGTCCAGGGATATTGTTCCCGTCGTGTTCATATCCGTTTCCCATCCAATATTCAGTATAGCACCACTCCCACAGAGCCACTTGGGGGGTTCAATAACAAGACAACACCCTTGAACGAAATCATACACACATAACCTGTCCACATTCGAATGGTGAACCTAAAGGAAACCACGTCAGTAATCCTACGGTAATTTGCACTGTTCACGTACGGAAAAAGATAGGATCGAAACCCAGCCTATATGAACATGAGCGCCAAAATCATTGCAGAGGGTCAGAATTGCTCACGTAGTCTGGGTAACTCTGCAAATTTTGTTAATGTGGATCAACGAACACACTCGCACGCCAGTATTACAACTAACCATTTGTCCATTCCCACCCTAACTCATCGCTGGAGTAAGCATGCGTCAAAGCTGGAACAAATATATTCCACCCACAAGCAAATTATGAACAGTGTCGTGCACGCCTTCAAGCGACCCACTGTTGACGAAGGTCCATCTCTCTCTTCGATTCTGCGGTATGATTCGAAAAGTCGTCCCAGCTTTTAGCATATTTGTCAATACATATATAATATAGTAGAAACTAAGACGTACGTTATCGCAGAGTTTTGGTCATCATTGAACGTAAAGAGCTGAGCAACTCTGCGTCTCAGATCCTTTGCCTCGGCTTTAAACGTCCTTGCAAAATGCAAAATCAGCGCCAGCCTCGCGCAGCATGTCTCCATAGATACTCACTTTTGCAACAAGTCTATGTGGCTGCCTTCAGGGTTCGGAGTGCTATAAGCGTAGCGGTATGTCCTCTGCCACTGGAAAATACGCCACTTGTCCTGTCTTCAGACCACATTTGAACAAGTTCAGTGATCTGGAAAGGGAAATGTGACGTACTGTGTCATCCTTCTCGTCGGTAAAGTCGGATGGAATTCCGCCGACAAACGAGAAAAATGAGAGCGGGTTGTCGACGGTTTGTTTTTTACCTCCAGCAGCCATGATTTCGACTTTATCTTCGTACAGGACAGGAGGAAGGCCATTCTCGGGTACATCTTTATCGGCCCAGTCCCAGTATCTGCGTGTAATGTAAACGTCTGTATCAGTGTCGGGAATGACTTAGCGCGCACGGAAAACGTAGTTCCTTGGCAGCCTTGATCCACACTCCATTTTCACCGGGTTATTAGTTTCAATGTCGTGGGCCAATTGTTCAGCAACGTTTCCGATCGATTGCTGTGACACAATTGAACAGCGCGTCAAGCATGATCATCTGTTGAACATACCTCAATAAGCATAACATATGGGCGGTGCCAGGTAGGGAAAACAACGGCGCCATGGCTAAAGAAAGGTTTCAAACGGACAGAGCGAGAGGGTGTACATAACTTACTTGCAATAACCTGTCACACAATATTGTCAGACTGTGGGCAACAACTGTGGAACAGACGGCCATACCTCCGAATCTGGAAGGAACAGGGTTGGTATCTTTCTTGTCAGTTGCACTATAGTCAGCTGAGGTGTCCTTGTTGCGATCTCCAGCCCATTCAACGTAGGGTTTACCGTGAATTGACGCAATTTCCGTGAAGGTAGCTGCTGGCTCGATGTCGGGGGTATCGGAACGCTGCTGGATGGCACTGAAAGCAAGGATGAACAATGCAAATTGGTAAGGCTGATCCTTCTGCAGTGTCTGGATGGGCAAGCGATGAAATATGCCTCCAGTGCCCTTGCGGCCGATCACGGGATAGTGGTATTCAACAGAGTCATTGTCAGAGTAGGTTAGAGAGCGGTAAGAGACTGGGGATCAGCTACATTTATATGCATTCAACAAGCGCGCAAGGGGAGCCCCCTTGCGCAGTAAAGTTGATGCGGAGACTTGCGTAGGCGTATACCTGTACATGCATTCCATAAATAATGCCAAGTCGATGAAGTATTTGATGGAGAGTGGAATGGAACATGCCGGTCGTCGGCGCAGCGCCCATCGAATCGAGTTTGAATACCACCATGATATCCCGCATATAGATTGGATCAGTGATCCAATCTATATGAAGGACCAATGGATGTCGAGGCTAACAAACCTCCGACCCAATGAAACGGAGAAAAACCGTGATTGTCTCCTACTAGGGCAGTCTGCATAGTGTAGACCAAAAGCGACATCTGCATGACATCAAGGCAATGATGTGATAACCTTAATTTTCACTTTTGTCCTTGATCTCGGCTATAACACTAGAAGGGCATCAAACATCGTGGCGAACGCTGCTCCCCAATAGCCACCTATCGAAGCTATCATGCCGGAGATGTCTCATCCATGGAAGTTGGTCATGTGTCGAATAGTATTAATGGTGGTGTTTGCCAGGGCTTAGAACGCTGCTGGAATTCAGAAAACACCGTCTTCCGACGGCGTAACTTTGCTTGTAATGCAATCGTCTAAGTAACATGACAGGAACTTGAAAAAAAAAACAGTGAACTCCAAAAGGAGTCAATGATAGAGGCGGACTTACCTTCAGGCCTTTACCCTGCAATTTTTCAACCAACT
>NW_024538754.1:0-30145 GCF_016647635.1 Suillus subaureus
GAGAGGTAAAATACGAGGGACCAACCGACGTCAGCAAAAGATATCCCCTGTGTCCCAGAAGGTAGGTCGCCGCTCTGGTCTAACGAAAATCCAGAGTCCTTGTTATTAACCCAGATCTGGTATGACTTCTTCCCCGAACTATCCTGGCATACCAGAAAGATATCTCCAAACGCAATTTGTTAAGTTGACAAAGGGTATGAAGTGGTCTTACATACCTGCTAAACAATCACCATTGAGATCGATCACAGCATTGCTGTGAGGATTGGCGAGCGTGCACTGGTTTTCCAGTAAACGGTGGATCCATACTATTTTCATAATCAGCCAAAAGATGCCGCGCGCAGCCTGAGACACTTACAGTTCGAACAGCTTTGGCGGGCTCTGCGACGCATTCCACGTGTTCCGCCAGGCTGTGAAGGGGCCGGTATAAGTTCCCTGCGAATATGCAGTGCCTAACAGGTCGATTTGCATGTCCCCATCGATATCGACTGGTATAGGTTCTGAGAGCGTTGAAGATGGGACTGAAATAGAGTCTGATGCTATAAACTACGATTATAGTGAAACGTTCGGCGGGAGGGAGATAGGACCCACCAAATGTGCCGTCATGATTGCCCGTATAAAGCGTCATGTCTAGCCTGTCTGAGGAAGCACGATTCGAGCTCATGACAAGCACATCGAGCTTGCCATCGTGTGTAAAATCGCCTGGGATGACATTATAGATAGGCCTCGGGTGTCGTACTGATGATACCTTCTTAAATGAAAATGCGTCTACCGGGAGTGGAGTGATCAGAGGTAATATTTATGGGGTGCACTATTATCTAACCGTGTTGCCAGAGGTACACAGACAAAGTCTGCTGGTCCAAGTCTACCGACAGGAGGTCCAAGCTATTGGGACGGAATATTTAATATATCATTCAGAGATAGACACATATGTAACCCACAACTTGTCCCCATTAAAGTCTCCAAATGCGACTACCCGATCCCCGTCATTAATGCCCACTGAGCCCGCATCCAGAAGCGAGTTTTTCGTGAACCGTTTCGGCGAGAACGGCCATATTGATGCGACGGGCGACGAGAGCAGCAATAGGGTCAATGTCAGGTATGCTGGAATGGATAGTAATGGCGGGTGTCTTTGTGCGCTCCAAGACTCGAAGAATGAGCTGGCCATGGTAAATCTAGAGTCACGCCAACCAGCTACTGAGTGTGGCAAAGTTATTCTGCTGATTCTGGGACAAGGGTGTTGCGGCCACGGAGACCCTGAAAAACTTGCTCTTCTGGAGGGGGTAATTGAGAGAACTACACGAGTTTGATGACAAGGCAAACACGCATATTCTACTCACGTGATTCACACAGGCACCGCCTCCCTTTCTTTACCCACTGGCAATATTAATCGGTTCCTCTACATATAAAAGCATGTCTCGTATGTACCAGCAGTGAATTGACCTATCATTTCGCTAAGAGTCTCGGCTCTTCGATCTTGTCTAGCATTTGCTCACTCTTTGAGTCTTTTGGTAGTAATTGCCGACACTCGGAACGTTAACAGCCGTTTGGTTTTGGCGTTTGTTTCTGCTCGCTCCCCAAGTCTTGTGAGTACTTTATCGTTCTTATGATACTATTCGAGGCTCAGGCTCACTGACCCCTCTCGTTGTGTAAATATTGCGATTGTAGTCGTACGCATATTGTGCTGCACACTACACACTTGATGGCTGCACATGCATTATGCCCCACCGTAACAGTTCCGCCAGCATTTTAGGACCACTTCAAATTGACCCTACCAGCATGTGCATTGTGCAACAGGAATGACTTGCTATATGACGACCACTCAGGCTCTGCAATATCAACCAGTCCTTTCTGGCCGTGGCGAGAATCTTTTTATGTTCCTTCAGCTTCTCAACACACCGTGATGAACATGGATACATACTGCTCTCGAATGTGTTCCACACACAACTGCATTTTGATTTCAGGTCGTTCATTTTATATGCGTGCCCTTACAAACCAACGGGAGCGTGATGGATGCCGCCTAGTCGGCTTTCTAGCGCCGTTCATTGTGACGAACCCGAACACAGCCGATGGTCCTCTTTGTTGGGAATGAAATAGGCAACAAACTGAATCATGTGCCCCACTCGGTTTCGTCGAACATCTCTGAGCAAACAAAGTCCGGACACCCTCACGGCATTCACAATGAAAAGACTACTATACTCGATCGATCTCACGATAATAGCGTGGTTGAGTACAGTTGAGTAAACCTAGAGTCAAACCAGTGTACTACTAATTTTGGTCTTGTAGTGCTATGCGATTCGAATCACGCTATGAGTTTCTGATCGGCGGTATTTACGCAGTGAAAGACCACGTCAATGCGATTCGTCACACGTCACGCGCAGATCCCTAGTTGACTTATATAGCAGTGATTAAGGTTAAGGAGAACGTAAGTATACATTAATGATCGATCGATCAATCCGTTCCTCCTCACCACATAACGTGGGAGAGGGGCACCGCTGGCACGCGGCGACGTCAAGTTGTTTGTGAAGTTGTTTGTCCATGTCCGTATTTTATGTGGCACTCTAAGCGCTACTCCAAGTCCATTGACGGTAGACCAGACTAGAACAAATGCATCGCGCTCTACTCATTCCCGAAGTCTTCCTTGAAATATTCGCGCACGTCAATCAAATCCTGAACCCGTCGTCTACTGGTGAAAAGGCACTGGCTCGGAAATCCATTGCAGCGCTTGCAAGGACATGCAAAACCTTTCACGAGCCCGCGATGGATTTGCTGTGGTCTAAAGTAGATCAGGTAGAACCATTGCTAGGCTGCGTGACGAGGCTACATCCGCTGATATATCATAGGGGTTCAAGGGTCAGTATTCAGTAGTTGCGCTCTATTTTTTCATCGGCTAACCGAGCATCCGAAAAGTGGGACAACACTTGGTCAAAGGGCGTCGAACCGTTATCTGCCTACGAGGCCCGGCTTTTTCTGCGTCACTCCGCACGCGTTCGCTCATTGAATGTTCAATCCGATCACTTTTTTCACCTTCTCTCAGTCATCCCCATCGGAAAGTGCGTCTTCCCGAGGTTGCGGTCGTTAACTTGGAAGCTTTCCACTGGCAAATGTTTGAACCTATTCCTGTCCCGCACGCTGCACCGTTGTTTCCTATTCACTATCAATCAAGACCTGAAGAATATTGTGACACGTTGTGCCGCTTTGGAGGACCTATCCATCAAAAAATTAAATTTTGATGCGAGCACAGCGGATGAGCTGTCCCTACTGTCTGATAGTGTCCGTCTATGCAAGCGGCTTGTGACTCTGTCTTGTCCACTGCTCGACTGGGCAGCATGGGAGTACATCTCTAACCTCCCTAACCTAGTCAGGTTAGGAGTCCGTGATGTGCAGATCCGCGGTGCCCCTCCTTGGTCGTTGGAACGCGATGTCGCCTACCCTACGCAATTCCTCAACATCACAGCTCTCTCTTTGCAGGTTTATAGTGCTAGATATATTGTCGCGGTCATGCAACACTCACAATTCTCCTCGCTGACGGAGCTCAAGATCGAAACCGACCTTCTGTCTTCGGAAGAGGCAGAGCAATTCTTTCGTGCACTGTCCAACTGCAAAGCATGCCAAACCTTGCAGCAGCTTGAAATCACCATCATTAGCTTTGGTCCCAGATCTGGACATCAAGGCAGCTCTTTGACAGCCATTCCACATCTCCTTTGCTTCACACAGCTCCAAACCCTTCGGCTTGTTTGCCGGTTTTCCAATATCTACCTCGACGATGGCCTTCTCTTGGAAGCCACGTCAAATTGGTCGCACCTCCGCACTCTGGAAATAGAAGGCTCGTGTCTTCACCCTTCTACCGTTACATTTCGTGGATTATTCATAGCGCTCCGTCTGTGTCCACACCTGCACACCTTGCGAGTGTTGATCGATCCTGCGAACACCGAAATCGGTCCTAACAAAATACAACATACCTCCTTAAAAACAGTGGACTTCGACACCTTATCTCCCATAGCGAATACCGCAGATGTAGCTCGCATCATTTTCAACGCGCTCCCTTACGTCGACCAAGTCAACCGGTTTACGATGCACACGAAGGAGTGGGATGAGGTCAATAGGCATCTCAAATATCTGAAAGCTGCTGTGCTGCATGTCGCAGGGCCCGCTTCGAGTTTATGATGTATTCATATTTGGTAAATATTTTAGAGTTTCCACATTCCACCGTATCCGTTCTTGCATGGTTTGTCGTTGTATCATACTATAGTCGATGTTTACAATGGTTGCAATCGTTTTCTCCTTTCAACCGTTACATTACTACTAGTCCACCACCCGTTGTGCCTTCGGCTGGCCTTGGCTGTATCCTAATATGTCAAGTACACCTCAACCTCACATGATCTATACCTAATTAGGTTGTCATATACCCCCGGGTGTGGCAACCTAATTAGGTAGCACTGCACCAAATACGCACACTGCCAGTAAATCTATAATCTATCTATCTATAAATCTATAAAGTAGGATGCGACGGGTGGGAATCGTCTCGCCAGCTCGCGTGGCTTTCGCATAGATACGCTTAGATACGCTTAGATACGCTTAGATGCGCTTAAGAACGCTTAGCTCGCTTAAACCTCTTTTTGGGAATCTCGCGTGGCTTTCTCGCGTGGCCCGATCACGGGTTTTCGAGCTCCGACTTAATACTGTTGCCCATTTGAGTGCAGCACATGTCAATAAATAATTGATGAAAAATTGAATGAGAGAACAGGGGAATGGGGGAACAGACCAAAAGTGCTCGTTCTGCTCACACCTTTGGCCCATTCCCCCATTCTCCTGTTCTCTCATTCAATTTTTCATCAATTATTTATTGCACATGCTAGGATGCAGCCAAGGCCAGGAAGCCAAAAAGGAGCGCAAAGCGCTCTGTTTGCTTCCTGTGCCAAAGGCATAATGGGTGTGAAGCTAGTCTATAAAGTAGGATGCAATGGGTGGGAATCATCTCTCCAGCTCACATGGCTTTCACATAGATATGCTTAGATGCACTTAGGAACACTTAGGAATGCTTAGGAGCGCTTAGGAGCACTTAGATGCACTTAGACGTGCTTAGACGTGCTTAGGGATGCTTAGATTTGCTTAAGAACACTTAAGAATGCTTAGCTTGCTTAAACCTCTTTTTGGGAATCTCATGTGGCTTTCTCATGTGGCCTGGTCATGGGTTTTCGAGCTCCAACTTAACACTGTTGCCCATTCGAGTGCAGCACATGTCAATTATTTATTGCACATGCTAGGATGCAGCCAAGGCCAGGAAGCCAAAAAGGAGTGCAAAGCACTCTGTTTGCTTCCTGTGCTGAAGGCACAACAGGTGTGAAGCTAGTCTATAAAGTAGGATGCAATGTGTGGGAATCATCTCACCAGCTTGTGTGGCTTTCACATAGGTACACTTAAGGATGGTTAAGAACACTTAGAATCGCTTACCTCGCTTAATGCTTACTTTGGAAATCTCGTGTGGTTTTCTCGTGTGAGCTCACTAAACAGTGAGAAAAAAACTTGCAAATTGAGATTGAGAATTTGAGAGGCTAAATTCCACCAAGTATGAAAATGCTGCCAAACGCGATATAGTGGACAGTAATCTGCACACCTACTGCGCTGTGGGCATAATACAGACAAACAGAGTGGTTTTCTTACTATATGGGAACAGCATCAAGAATAACAAAAGCATATTAGAATTTGGTTACACAATTTGGTAACACAATTGATTACACAAATCACTACACAACTTGGCTGCTGCTTTTGATTAGAATTCTCGAGTTATATTGCCTTCCCTGCAGCCAAGTGTAATAAAGTGCAATACATACATTTTTGTGGGTTTCATTTCTTATCAACAATGATAGAAATTGACTTATAATTAATGAGGTCAGGCAACTCAATTATTATTTGCACTTGCTAAACAACAGTTTGAATAACAAAGATGGATCAAAACATTCCTATACTGTGAGTTGCCAATTATATATTGCTATTGCTATGTGCAAGGTGCATCATGCTAATGCTTGCGCATACTATTTAGACAACAACCACAGATTACGCCAGAACGCAATCGGCAGTCACAATGTGAACATGATAGACTTAACTGACTTCAGATGACCTCACCTACCAGATGTAATCATTGTCACGCTGCCAATAATAATCAGGACAGGCCTCTACCTCCTGCACCACAGCCAAATTTCATGGCAGCTAATGAGCCACAAGCAGGGCCTGTTCCACAACCTTTTGCTTGGCAACCTCCTGGATTTCCATATGGGCCACTGCCAGTTGACCAATATCCCGGCTTGCCACGAAATGCAATTGCACATGTGCTGCATGCTCATTGTCCTCCTGTTAATCATCCTCCAAGTCCTCCTGTTAATTTTGATGTGCTCTTGAATGAGTGAACAAATGCAGCTGGAAATAATAGACTTCACCAGCATAATCTTCACCGGCAGCAAGAGAGACAGGAGATAAGACAGGAGGCATGAGCAGAACTTATGGCAGCTGGGATAGAGCCCCCACATGTACCTCATATTCTGAATGAACCTGTTCAACCTGCACCTCCTGTGCCTCAACAGCAGCAGGAAGCCAAGTTGATGAACAATCCCCTTCATTTTGTGCCTAATCATGTACCACCTTTACATGCACTCCCTGAACCTGCTATGGAGAATGAGCGCATTAGACATGACTTGCTTCAAAGACAAGCACAGGAGGAATTTCATCGATGGCAGATTCAGCTACACTTGCAGCAACAATTGCAGCAGCAGGAGGCTGGCCAACTGCAGATGCAGTGGCAGATGCAGCAGCAATTCCAGCAGCAGGAAGTTGAGTGACTGCAGATACAGCAGCACTTTCTGCAGCAGGAAGCTGAGTGACAGCAAATGCAGCAGCATATGCAACAGCAGATGCAGCAGCAATTCCAGCAGCAGGAAGTTGAGCGACTGTAGATGCAACAACAGTTCCAGCAGCAGGAAGCTGAACAGATCCATAGACAGGATCAAGATGTTCAATGAGCAAGTCAACAGGAAGAGGTGCACCAATAACACCAGGAGCAAAGGGTTCGTGAGCAGGAGGAGTGTCTTGAAGAGGCACTGTGTGAATATAATGATCCAATCTCTCAAGAAAACCATGAACAAGACAAGGAAAGAAGAAGAACTCAGGAACATGAACACCACCTGCAGCAAAAGGAGGAGGAGGAGGAGGAGAAGGAGGAGGATATTAACCAGGCAGTTCCTGTCCCTGATGGAGGTCAACTATACACAGAGCCTATTACCCTTCATACTCTTGGTCCTCTTAATGTAGAGTGCACACACTGCCATGCAATGCACTTTGCATGTGAAAGATTGTCCAACTCCTCTCAATGAAACCCACACTTTGGAATGTGCTGCTTGCAGGGCAAAGTCAACCTTCCACCCTTTCCAGCATGGCCACCCGAGCTGCAGCAGGCATATATGGACCAAACTTTCATCTCAAAAATATGCCAGTATAATAGTGCTCTTGCATTCACATCAGTTGGTGTCAATATTGAGGATTGTGCTCTTCAAGGATCTGGCCCAAATGCTTTTCATATCCATGGATCTCTCCATCACTTCATGGGCAGTCTTATACCCCCAGAAGGCCTTCAGCCTTCATATGCACAACTCTACATCTATGACCCTGAGGAAGCCACAAACATCCGTGCCACCTGTCCTGGAAATGAAGGTCTTGACCATCGCATCCTCAGAGAGCTCTATGATATGCTGTATCAAAGCCATCCCTATGCTCCTTTGTATAAGCAGGCCTATCAAGTCATGTGAGAGAAGCCTCCAGAGCAGCACACTGATGTTTGTGCATGCATCCATTTCCAGCAAGGCACAGATGGTTGAAGATATAATCTTCCCACTGCCAATGAAATTGCTGTGATTATTCCTGGAGATGGATCTGAGGAGGTATCTGACAAATGTGATATTGTCTTGCGACTTCAAGGTGGTCAACTCCAGTGTGTCAGCCAACTCAGTCACACATACTCAACCCTGCATTATGTCCTTCTCTTTCCTTCTGGTAAAGAGGGCTGGCATCTTGACATCCCTCTTAACAATCAGGGTGGATGTCAATGAGCAAAAAAAGTCACCCAGTTGCTCTATTATGCCTATCACCTTCACCCTCGCCTGGTTCACATGGACCATAATAACATCTTTTGTGGCGGATGACTGTTCCAGCAGTATGTGGTTGATGCTTGGGCCTCTATAGAGCAGAGCAATTTGAACTGGATCAGGAACAACCAAAAGCAGCTGAGGGCAGACTGCTACCGAGGCTTAACAGATAATGTCCTTGATGATGGTGTGAATGATCTAGCTCAGACAGGTCGCTCCATTATTCTTCCCTTCTCTCATACTGGGAGCCCTTGGTGCATGCACCAGCTGCTTCAAG
The DNA here is from genome assembly GCF_016647635.1 of Suillus subaureus. Lineage (NCBI taxonomy): Eukaryota > Fungi > Basidiomycota > Agaricomycetes > Boletales > Suillaceae > Suillus > Suillus subaureus. The sequence continues at coordinate 8,410 of NW_024538754.1, forward strand.
ATTCCTTGGCCATTTGCTGTGCCTGCAAGAAGCCTGATCTTTTCCTAACAATGACTGCCAATGGGAGTTGGCCTGAAATCACTGAGAATCTCCTTCCAGGTAATAATTCATATTTGATGCACTGTTTATGACTTCAGCCTGACAACTTCTTATATAGGTCAGAGTGCTGTGGACCGTCTGGACTTGGTGGCTTGTGTATTCTATCAGAAGCAGCAGGCTCTGTTGAAGAAGGTTTGTAAAGGCTACTATGGAAAGGTTGCAGGTTTGGTGTACACTATCAAATATCAAAAATGCGGTCTGCCCCATATGCACCTTCTCATCTTCCTGGAGCAAGAGGATAAGATACACACTGCAGAACAAATCAATTCCTTCATCTCCACTCAAATTCCTGACAGAAATGTCCATCCATAACTCTATGAGGCTGTGGAAAAATATATGTTGCATGGCCCTTGCAACCTGCAATGTTGCTTGGAGAATGGATAGTGCAAGAAACACTTTCCAAAGTCATTCTGTCCCCAGACCTTGATGAAGGATGATGGTTATCCAGAGTATGCAAGACCCGACAATGGTCATACCATCCAAAAGAATGACAACATCTTCACCAACAAAGATGTTGTTCCCCACCCCCCAGAACTCCTGGTGCAATTCAACTGCCACATCAATCTGGAAGTCTGCACCTCTATCAAATCTGTCAAATATATTCACAAGTACATCTACAAAGGAAATGACCATGCTACTTTGGAGATGAGAGGAGCAGTGGATGAGGTCAAATCATATCTCGACTCCAGGTATATCAGCTCAACTGAGGCTGCATGGTGCATCTTTGAATTTTCAATGCATCTTGAATGGCCCTCTGTCTACTGCTTTCCAGTCCACCTCCCAGATGAACATATGGTGTTCTATGATCCTGAGGATGATGCCCATGATGTTCTTGAGCATGCAGCAGCCAAAGAGACTTACCTCACTGGATGGTTCAAAGCCAATGCCAATGAGAACTTTGTGGCAGCTGGAGCCCATGACCACCTCTATCAGGACTTTCCCTCAAAATTTGTCTGGACCAAAAATGCATGGAAGATATGCCAGTGTGGAATGGCCATTGGAAGGATGTACGCTGCTGCACCCAGCTCTGGAGAGCACTTCTACATGAGATTACTTTTGACTGTAGTGAAAGGTATGATGTCCATGACAATTGTTATTGATCTAACTCACCATTTTTTAAGGGGCTACCTCCTATGAGCATCTTCAGACATTTGATGGGGTTGTCTATGAGACTTTCAAGGAAGCATGTCAGCACAGAGGTCTGCTTGATGATAATAATGAATGGATCCAGTGCTTGCAGGATGCATCTCATATGTGCACTGGACATTGCATGTGCAATCTCTTTGCCATCATCCTCATTCATTGCAATCCCACAAGCCCTGATGACTTTTGGAACTGCTTCAAGGAAAATCTCTGTGATGATCTACACCACCACCTCACCCATGTTCCATTCAGCATACCTGACCCTACAGAGGAGGAGGTCCATGACTATGGTCTCTATCTCATTGATGGTGTGCTTCACAAAAATGGGTGGTCTTTGGAAGCAATCCCTCACATGCCTGTTTCTCAAATGGCAGCAAGATGGGGGGCCATGGAGGGCAATCAGCTCATTGCTGAGCAGCTTCAGTATAATCCACAGGAACTTCAGCAGATAGTAGATGTAGGAGTCCCTTTGCTCAATATTGAGCAGAGGGTGGTCTTTGATGCTGTGGTACATGATGCAATGCATTGCAATGAGGAAAGACCTGGACATGCATACTTTGTCCACAGTGCAGGTGGATGTGGCAAGACATATCTCTGCAAGCTCATTGCTTCAAAACTCCATGCTGAAGGCAAGATTGTCCTTTGTGTGGCCTCCTCTGGAATCGCTTCCCTCCTCCTACTAGGCAGACGTACAGCTCATTCATGATTCAAAGTTCCCATCCCCATTCATGAGGACAGCTCATGCAACATAAAGAAAGGAGATGTTGTCCATGAGCTTCTCAAGGCCACCTCTCTCATCATCTGTGATGAAATTCCTATGCTTCACCGCCATATTCTGGAATGCCTTGACCGCACATTACACGATCTTCTGAATGTTGATGCTGATTTTGGAGGAATAACAATACTCTTTGGAGGAGACTTCAGACAGACCCTGCTGGTGGTGCCTCATGGATCCAGGGAGCAGATAGTGGGTGCCACATTTTGCAGATCTTGCATCTGGCCAAACCTTTGCATCTTCCATCTCAAGAGAAATATGTGGCTTGGTCAAGATCCTGCCTCTGATGAATTTGCAAAGTGGCTCCTTGAGATTGGAGCTGGCAAGGGCACAGATGGAGATGGAACCATGACCCTCCCTATTCACATGCGCTGTGCCAACAATGATGTCCAATCTCTCATTGATGTCCTATACTCTCCAGTTCTGCACCCTGGCCATCCTCCCATGAATGACTCCTTCTTCCTGGAATGTACCATCCTCTCCATAAAGAACACTGATGTGGATGAAATCAACACCACCATTCTTGAATCATTCCCTGGAGATAAAGCAGTCTTTACCAGTGCAGACTCGGTCACTGAGAGGGACTATGACTACATTCCCATAGAGTTCCTCCACACCCTCACCCCATCAGGCTTCCCATTGCACAAGTTGGAGGTCAAAGCAGGTGTTCCTCTGATGCTCTTGCACAACTTAAACCCCTCTGAAGGCCTCTATAATGGAACACATATGATCCTCCTGTCTTGGACCACACATGTCCTCAAGTGTTGCATTCTTAGGGATGGTGTTGATGAAGCTCACCAAAATGATCAAGACACAGTCCTGATCCCTCGTATGACCCTGGATGCCACTTCTGAGGACAACCCTATTTCTCTCAAGCGTCAACAATTCCCTGTTCATCTTGCATTTGCCATGACAATCAACAAGGTGCAAGGTCAAAGTATCAAGTGGGTTGGACTCAATTTGCAAACTCCCATCTTCAGTCATGGACAGCTATATGTGGCTTTGTCTCAGTGCACTCACAAAGAGAGAGTGTATGCTATCTTTCCAGAGCATGAAGAAGGCTCAAAAACAACAAATGTAGTGTATAAAGAAGTGCTTAGAGGCCTTACAGATCCTATCAATGATTGATGTACATAGAATTGTACTTTTATATAGAGAACTGACTGATGTGATGTATTATGTACTTTTATGTGGTGTAGTAGATTGTACTTTTAGCTGCTCAACAATGTAGATTTCAAGTTTTCAAACTTCTACTATGATCATTAGTAATGAGTAAGCCAAGGTGCTGCAGGCACCTCCCAAAGGAGCACGAAGTGCTCCTTTGCCTTCCTGTGCCGAAGGCACAGTGAGTATTAGGATGAAGCCAAGGCCAGGAAGCTAAAAAGGAGTGCTTCATGCTCCTTTTGCTTCCTGTGCCAAAGGCACAATGGGTGGTGGACTAGTAGACTAGCTTCACACCCATTGTGCCTTCAGCACAGGAAGCAAATGGAGCACTTCACACTCCTTTTTGGCTTCCTGGCCTTGGCTGCATCCTAGCATGTACAATAAATAATTGATGAAAAATTGAATAAGAGAACAGGGGAATGGGGGAATGGGCCAAAGGTGTAAGCGGAGCAAGCACTTTTGGTCCATTCCCCCATTCCCCTGTTCTCTCATTCAATTTTTCATCAATTATTTATTGACATGTGCTGCACTTGAATGGGCAACAGTATTAAGTCAGAGCTCAAAAACACATGACTGGGCCATGCAAGAAAGCCACACAAGATTCCCAAAAAGAGGTTTAAGTGAGCTAAGTGTTCTTAAGTGTTCTTAAGCGAATCTAAGCATTCCTAAGTGCATCTAAGTGTATCTATGCAAAAGCCATGCAAGCTGGCAAGACGATTCCCACCCATCACATCTTACTTTATAGATGTTGTTTGTTCTTGTTGCTCTAGCCCTCAAATTGTTGTGTTTGTCTTTTCATGCATTTCTGTAGAGAATTTTATATTTGTTTCCATTGCACTGAACTACATAGTCACCTAGAGAACTTGTGTTTGCCTACAGAAGACCAGGGAGGGACTTGCTATGAAGAGGAGTGACTTGGTGCACTTGTGGTTGTTCCTTTGTGAGCATCCACCAACTAGAGCAAATATTTGGAGATGTGACTCCACCTGCAGACAGTGAAGAAAACTAGCTCACACCTGTTGCAATGCCGTCTAGAGACACATTATATCAGGGTCACAGATATTGATGAATCATAGTATTTTATCAGGCTTAGAGCCATTGGCCATCACTGAAGCATTTGATGTTTGTAGCAAAGCAGGTAGTGGCTCACTGCCAGCATGTGACTTTGACTCACCACCATTTAGCCTGAGACTTGTTCACTGGTGAAGTCCTAGCACAGGAAGTCCTTTCTGATTAGTGAGTAATTGAAGAGTCACAGATATGCTTAGCAGTCACCGAGTGCTGAGTGCTGAGTGGTCATGCAGTTTGTGAATGTCCACCCAGGTTGGATGCAGGTGCCCATTATATCAAGTCAGATGCTTGAGCCTCCAGCAAGGTATGCATTGCAATAGGTGTAATATAAAAAATGTGTGCTGGGATTATTGGGTGCATTCATTGGGAGTGATGTGCTGGCATTGAGGTGGTGACACAGATGGATGATGAAGACCTGCACAAGGGTGCATAGGGGGGTACTGTACCTCTGTGTATGGAGGCAACTGTGGATTACACATGACACACTGCTAAAGTTGCAAAGTCAGCAACCTTGTCTGATTGCCTATGACATCAGAACAAAATAGCAACCAACATCCCTGTTGTATGTCAGAGTGGTGCTGGGTTCAAACTCCTGTGGAGGGATTTGACTTAGCAAAGGTAGACTACCAATTAAGCTTCACAATGAAACTGAAAATCACACAGGTATCATTCACAGCCTGGAGGATGAACCACCCAAACTTCAGCTCAATGCTGAGGCTGGTGGTGATGACACTGACATACCTTGTAGCACTGTTATTCTGGATACTTTTGGGATCGAAAGGCAGATGTTGCAGCTGCAGACATTGCACAATTTTGTGTCCATGATGTACAGTGAGGTGACAGGCATGAACTGGTTGCAGCAGGACACAATGAGAATATATGGGCAGTAGTAAACAAGCAGGAAGTTGGTACAGAGGTGAAAAAGTAGTTTTAGTGATTTTTGTGGCAGATTTTTTGAATTCTACAATGTACCTACAGTTAGCAACTGACCCCCTGTGACATGTTATGGTGGGGTAAATTAGCAATGCAACCAAGGCCCTGTGATGTGTTACAGTTGCCTCTATACACAGAGGTACAGTATTCTGAGGACATCTGGGAAATGGAAAGTTCAGGGTTATGTAAGTCTAAGATAGGGTATGTCTAGGGTGTGCCTGGCTACACCACCAACTGCCTGAAACCTATGGTAGAGCCCTAAAATAGTTGAGGTGTAGACTAGCCCTGAGAAATATTTATTACAAGGACTGTCCTTTGGACAACAATATATTGTGTTTACAGTAACAACTCAGGAAATACTATGTCAGCATCATCTCTGCAAATAGACACTGTGTCTGTTCTTATTTTCAACAACACTGTGCACAATCAACCATGAGCCAAGAGATCAATCCAGAGGTCAAGCACAGTTTGTATGGAATATATTGGTGCTATGCTCGATGACAATGCAATGAGCAGAGTCACTGTTTGGAATTTGAACCTCCATATATATATATATATATCCTGCTTCTCTTTCTCACCTTCCCTCAGTTTGTTCCATCACACTGAGGGTAAGCCTTTTTATTATTTGGTCCACCACTAGATACTGACTACAGCTTAGGCTTACACAGTATCTAGGTATTCAATATAGTTTGTTCCATCACACTGAGGGCTTATGCAGTATCTAGCATTAAAAGGTTATGAGCCCTGCTCACTTGTAAATTGAGGAGCGGAATTACCAACTAGGTACTCAACAAGCCTCTGGAATGAACCCACTGGGTTATTAAACCCTTGGGGATCTTATCAATGTCTATCAACGTCATCTCAACATTTAATCTTGCCTTCTTAGGTTGAGGCAAATCACTTGCAGTTGCCCACAAGTATATATACCTGCACATTGCTCATTTTTGATCTCCTGCCTCTTGTCCTTATGCCTTCAACTACCACCCATACTCACTCTAAGAGCTCTGGCACTAAAGGCACATCTCTCAGTCCGCCATCTGTCATCCCACCCTCAGTCTCCATGTCTACACTTCAAGCTACAATCACAGCCATTATGCTGAGCCAGACTGATCTGGAAAAGATTGAGGTTCTTGATCGAAGCAAGAACAATTGGGGCATATGGTCCAACCATATGCAGAATTACCTCTTACTCAAACATGGAGAGGGGTATATTCTTGGACTAGTTGCTCACCCTGACCCTTCACTGGATCCCTCCAGTGTGGGGCATTGGGATCTCAACAACTTGTATATCATGGCTGCCTTACCCACCCATTCCAGTTCTGAAGAACAAGAATTCCTTCATGGATACACCAATGCCCACCTAGCATGGGATGCTCTCAAATCACATCATGAGAAGGTTAGACCCATTGCCCAGATTCTCCTTATTCAACAAGCATTGGCAATCAAGTACGTTTGTTCAGAAAGGCTTTCTACCACTAGCACTACTCTCCATGACTTAGTACATCACATCTACACCATCAGTATTCCCAAGGAAGAAGACTTCCTCACCATTATGATGCTCAATGCTATGGCTGAGGATCTTCTGCATGTCCAGAATCATATTGCTGACACTCTCACCACCAGCACTATCACTAACCCTTATGGTCCTTCCCACATCCACTCTTGCCTTGATGTTGAGCAACAGTTGCTCGATACTGCAAAATCCAAGAGTGGTGACATGGCCTTAGCTGCCACCAGTAAGGGAGGTAGTCATCACAAATGCAGTTCTTGCAGTACCTGTGGCAACTCCAGTCACTCAATGAGAGACTGCTTTGGCAAAGGAGGTGCTATGGAGGGGAAACAAGAGGAAGTGTTGGCGCATAGATGTGCAGCTCATGAGGCTAAGGGACAGCCTGCAGGTAAAACCACTGCACCTAAGCCTACCGCAGCCACTGGCAAGCCAGGTGGTCTGTGTTATGACATGAATGGTCGTGCTTACCTACTCAACAGTGAGAGTCATGAGGCCATATATGTTGCCACTCCATCTGCTGCTGAAACTTCCAATACACCCACCTCCACTGAGTTTGCCAGACTGGCCAGTGATGTCATGACTCCAGTGTTCATCTGCAAGTTATCTGACACTGGGGAAGATGATTATACCACTCCCCTTGTGTCACCTGATAACCTTACCACCAGCCTGGACTGGCGCCACAACACTTGTCCTGTGGACTTTGCTGGTCTCACATATAAGGCTCCCAATCAGTGTAAGCACACTATTGTCAACCCTTCTGTGGTCCCACTCTTCCTTGATAGCGGTGCCTCAGTGCACATCAGCAATGAGGAGGATGACTTCTTCTCCCTTCGTCCAATCCTGCCTCGCTCCATTAACAGGGTTGGTGGTTCTTCTATCCAGGCTATTGGCATTGGTACTATATGCCTGGTTGTTGCCAGAGGCATCCACATCTCACTTGACAATGTCTTGTTCATTCCTGCAGCTATGGTGTGTTTGATCTCTGTGTCTGCTCTCTGTGAAGCACACCACTGTATTGCCTCTTTCAATGCTACCAACTGCTGGGTCCAGTCATGCAACAGCACTCACATGCTATCTGGGACTCTCACCTCACACCATCTTTATGCACTATCTGGTGGACAGCTGTCTGCAGATCATGCCTTCTTAGCCCACCAGAAGCCAACCCTCGAGTGCTGGCACCACTGCCTCAGGCACGCTAACTACCACACTGTATATGACCTTACACATTCCAGTAATGCAACCGGTATGCCTATTGATCTTTCTCCCATCCCACCTAAGTGTGATGCTTGCATCCTTGGCAAACAGACATGTTCTAGCATTCCTAAGTCACGTCAGGGTGTTAGAGCAGGCAGAAAGTTGGGCATTGTACATGTGGACTTGATGGAGAATCCAGATACTGTGTCCACAGCCAGTAATAAATACATCATGGATATTATTGATGATCACTCTTCTTATGCTTGGTCTATCCTGCTTGCTTCAAAATCTGACACATTTCCTGCACTTCAAGCTTGGGCACTCACTCATGAAGTCGAAACTGGTACCAAAGTTGGGACTTATCACTCCGACAACAGAGAACTAAAGTCAGCATCCATGTGAGAGTGGCTCCTCTCACATGGTACTGAACATCAGTTCACAGCCTCATATACTTCAGCACACAATGGTCAAGTAGAATGTCTGCACAGAACCTTAATGGGTAAAGCTCATGTGATGAGATTGGCTTGTGACATCCCAGTGAACAGATGGGACAAATTTGTCCTAACAGCATGTTACTTATCCAACCATACACCTTCAACATCTCAAGATGGTCACACCCCATTTGAACATTGGTATGACCACCCACCAGACCTTTCTCACCTGCGTGAAATTGGATGTAGGGCTTTCATCCTGATTCAAAATCACCACAATCCTAAAGTTTACAGCCACTCTGTTGAATGCACTCTTATCAGCTATTCATTCAATTTGAAGGCTTATCGGTGCTATCATCACACCTCTCATAAAGTATTTGTATCTTATCATGTGTCTTTTATTGAGCCACATCAACAAGGGGCTACTTTACCTTCGCCTATGACAACACCTATTGCACAAGCATCTCATTCTGTTTCCATTGAGGAAATACTGGACATTGATTCCCCCTCATCAAACACTCCTCATCATGCTCCATCTATTTTGGCTTCACCTCCGTGATGCTCAACCCATGCTCCTGTGCCATCTGAACAACAATGTGCTTTGGACGGTAAGCCATATATCTCAGCAACACAATGTGCCATCTTAGATTCACTCTCGGCTGTGGAATGCCTTAAGGCGACATCCCCTGAGGCTATGACTACCATTTTCACTGAGGAGGAGCTCTTGTCCTTGGCTGATCTTTTTGCATCTATGCCTGATAACCTGCAACACAAATACCCTGACAACCCATCCACATGTGCTGAAGCAATGGCTTCAGCACACTCAACTCAATGGCAGGCAGCCCTCAAAGACGAGTTTGATTCTTTATAAGACCTTGGCATTTACAAGCTTGTACCATGATCAACTATACTCCCGGGTCATAAAATTATGTGAGGTCACCCTATCTTCAAGCTTAAATGCGACCAGCATGGACAACCTGCCCATTTTAAGGCCTGTTACATCTGTCATGGGTACTCTGCTGTTTTGGGACAGGATTATACCAAGACCTCTGCACCGACAGCATGCCTCAAATCCTTCTGTGTTCTTACCCACCTTGGAGCTGCCTTAGACTGGGAAATCGATCAAATCAACATCAAAACAGCCTTTCTTCATGGGTTACTAGAGTCTGACAAGGTTTGCTACATGTACCAGCCTGAAGGCTTCCTCAAACTGGGAAAAGAGGACTGGGTCTGGGAGCTTCAAAAGGGCCTCTACAGAATGAAACAGGGCAGTCTTGTATGGAACTGCACCATGAACAAAGCGATGATCACCTGGGGATTCATGCATCTTAAATGTGAACACTGCATTTACTATTGCAAAACTGATGCAGGTATCCTCCTCATCACAGTGCATGTCAACAACTTTCTCACTGTGGGCAGCAACAAAACCATCATCTCCAATTTCAAATCACAGCTACATACTAAATAGCAAATTTCTGACCTAGGCAACACATGTTTCTGTCTTGGCATTGCTATCGACTGTGACCAACTCAATCATACCATCAGCCTCTTGCAGACTGCACTCATTGATCAAATTGTCATACAATTTGGCTTGTCCAACGCCTCACCTGTCTCTACCCCAATGGAAACTGGCCTGCATCTCTCACGCTGTTCACATGCTCCCACTACCAATGCTCAACACGACCTCATGACACAGACACCTTACCAATCACTTGTGGGTTCTTTAATGTATCTTGCCATAGGTACATGACCTGACATCACACACACCATACAGCAATTGTGTCAACACCTTGATTGCTACAGTCCTGTACACTGGGATGCAGCAAAACGTGTCACCTGTTATCTCAAAGGGACTCATACTCTTAAGCTTGTCCTAGGTGGAGAACACCCTGCCCATCTACTGGGATTCACTGATAGCGACTATGCCAACTGTCCAGACACCCGTCAATCCATTAGCAGCTACTGCTTCACCATGGGCACAGGCATGATTGCCTGGAGCGCAAGGCAACAGAAAACCATTGCTTTATCAACCTGTGAGGCAGAGTATGTCGCTGCATCTGATGCGGCCAAAGAGCTTACATGGCTGTGCACCTTGCTTCTCAAACTTGAATTTGCACAATCATCCCCAACTCCTTTACTTTGCAATAACACTGGCAGAATCATGCTTTCCAAAGATGTGTCATATCACTCGAAAGTTAAACACATCAATATCATGGTGCATTCCCTATGTGAATGAGTCACTCGTGGCCAGCTCAAACTCTCCTACGTCAAATCCATGCATAATGCTGCCAATATATTTACTAAGGCCCTCACGTAAAAGAATTTCAAATGTCTTCATGCCTGCTTGGGTTTACAGTGAGAAGTTGAGGAGGAGTGTGACTGCTCATCACATCAAGGAGGAGTATTGGTGCTATGCTTGATGATGACGCAATGAGTGGAGTCACTGTTTGGAATTCAAACCTCCATGTATATATATATCCTGCTTCTCTTTCTCACCTTCCCTCAGTTTGTTCCATCACACTGAGGGTAAGCCTTTTTATTATTTGGTCCACCACTAGATACTGACTACAGCTTAGGCTTACACAGTATCTAGGTATTCAATATAGTTTGTTCCATCACACTGAGGGCTTACGCAGTATCTAGCATTAAAAGAATACAGTGGATGCAATGACTTTCAAATGTACAGAGAAGCTAGATTTTGAGGAAGTGACAATGCAGCATGATGATGCGCACACGCACATTTCTGACCAACCCCATTTCTACCGAGAGGTTACATACTTCAGGAGATAGTTGTGTGTGTTCTGGTGCATTCAACAATCAAGTCTGCTCAGCTTCTTTCAGCCTGTCCAAGCTAAAATAAGATTCTGCATGGCTTCATGAGTGAAATGTGTGATTGATATCACTTGTGAAACTTCTGGAAATCACCCAGAAATTTGTCTAGAATCTTATCATCGAAAATCCATCAACATAGAGGAAAGGAATGCATGATCAAGACAGCTTTCAGTGTCTTCAAGAATTGGTGGGAAGAGGAAGTCAATGGTGTCGTTGAAGTTTGTGGTACAACATTGAACAGCACTGAGCAAAGAGACAGAACACACAATAACACCCATTCCCAGCAGCATCTCGTGCTTAATACATGTAGATATGGTTTTCACACTATCTCTGTGAGAGGTTTCATGTAGAGCTGTGTGAGAGCTGGGAAACAGGCCTATAAGTGGTGTTGTGGCCAAAGAAAGAAATTGCACTAAAATTTAAAATGTAGCCTCTCTGATTTGAACTCAAGTGCTTGCTATTGACCAATATACATACTTTATGCACACAAACCATTAGGTCATAAGCCCTTGTATTTAATAGGTGTTGACTTATATATGACAACCAGCAGGTCATCTCATCACAAATTTCACTAAGTCTTTGTGCCAAGTCCTAATCAGTCTCTACTGTCTAGCAATTATTGTAGTGTGACATGTATTTTGCAGAAAGCAGTTCTTGTGAAATTCAAGTTCTATATAATGTATTTGCATTCACACTGCTTAGGTAAATAGAACCAAATGTATTTTGTGTAGAATACAGATTGTTACAATCAATGTACACCCCTATTCTTTTGTTTCCCTTATCTCACATTGTATTACATCATGATTGCTACTTGCTGTCATTAGATGATCTCATCCTGTTATCTCCTTACTTACCACTTTTGGATCCCATTGCATTCATCCTTATTAGGCATTCACTTGTATTGTTACTTACTCATGCCTGCCCTAAACTCTCCTAGCTATTCACTATAAATAGGCAACTCTATACATTGTAGTTTTTTACTTGCCGAATCTTACCAGGTTTTACCTGATCTTTCACTAAGGACCTCCAATCCTTAGTCGTCTGAACCGATATTCTAATAGCAAGCACTCCTTGTTGTTAGTCTTAGACCTTCTTCCTTTTGAGAAGGAGAATTCAGTCTCTGAATGTTCCCTTTTGAACTTTGACTGTTTTGAACCATCCTAGTTCATAACACAGATGCTAGCTCAGCAAACTTAGAGCTCATTATAGAGTTCTTGGACAGGATGTTCATGCAAGCTTTTTCATAGGTATACCATAGGTTTAATATTTAGATCTATGGACGAGTCTGGGATTGGACCAATTATAAGCTATAACCAATCTATTACCCAGGCAGGAAAAAAACCCTTTGATAAGCATTGGATCTATGGGCTTTACACCATAATTTATGTATTTATGTACTAAGTCTCTATTCAAACTCATATTGGCCTGTTGCCAAGGTGTTACAAATGGTTTTCACACTATCTCTCTACAGCCCAATGCAGCAGTTGGTGGTGTAGATTCAAGTGGAGTTTACAGTGCTTTTCATAATTATGCGGAATCCCATTATTTATTTGGGCTGGTCAGAAATGTCCAGAGCATGATACCAAGAGATCATGAGAGATGAGATGGCACTGTGGTCATCTTGCTTGCAAGGTCATATGCTACTAGGGGTCAGCATTGCTGACTATTTACCTTGCTCTGGTTGATTCTGCATTTAGTCCATACATGTACATTTCACAGTAAGGTAACTTGTAAGGTAAGTTTCAATTTCACTTCTAAATTTTCATACCAGGGTGCCAATTTGTGACCATGTGGAGTTTATTTTATTTTATTTTATTTTCACAATGATGACTACACTTTGTCACAGGCAATGAGGAGTTTCAGAGTTTCTAATTTTGACATGGTGCTTCCTGACATGCCACATATTGCCTCTTTCCCATCTTTATCCACTCAACATTATCTCCTGTGTAATTTTTGTTGGTTAGCATATGGCTTGAAGACAGTCTCCTGTTAATTATCTCACAGGTGTGGGGGACATGGCTGTAAGTTTACCCAGCCATGATTGTGCTCTGACCAATCAGACCCTAACCCTGTCGCATTTCTACTATATATGGAAAAGTCATTGAGATACGTATCAAGAGGTCATAAGTATACCCCCTCCATTTACCGCGCGGGTTTACTGTGTTGTAATTTCCCACATCACTGGAGCACTGCTCGTGAGTGGAGGCTATAATATGAAAGCTCGGTTCTGGTCTTTTAAGACCATACTCGAGCAATACAAAGCATAGGAAGAGTGGCTGAAGAAGCACGTCGGCTCCTTTCTTATAGTGACACCCAGGTATGCACTTTCCCATGATCGTTCCGCCTTGCCATTCATCCAGCATGTGCTGCGTGGTAACACACATCTGTGCGGTCACGACAACTGGTGGTGGTAGAACAGGGATATCTCATTCATAAATTTCGTGCACATCTACATCTTCGGAGTGTATAAAACCAGTATCCCTTTAGTTATTCACTGTATCTTGATCTTCTCAGCAACACCTGCACATGCCATCAATACTGATCCAGAATAAGATCGACTAATGGAACTCACCCTTCTTCCAAACAAGCCCATAGTTCTTCGCAGTCCGGGTGGTAAACATTCCCGCAAGAATCAGCGCGCACACCGCACGGGCGGCCTCTGGGTCCATAGGACCGACTTTATCGCCCGTGTTTCCGAGGACGGTCGAGATGACAGTGTGGAGCTCGGTCCAGAATGGCTGGGCTTGCGTAAGGAGGGCATAGAGCCCCGTGATGAACGGGGCACACCAGAGGTCCGTAGTCGTCCAGCCGTAGGGCTTGATCGCGGCGGGAGTCGTAAGTGTGAGCGGGGTAGGCTCTAGGAAGGAGAACATGCTGGTTATGAAGATGCCTCCATTAGCAATGACCTATTGTAGGCAAAGGGAGTTAGAGAGATTGAGACACGATTAGGAAGGGACAACGTACGAGAGAGGAGAGCAAAAGAGTCCATGGGGAAGATGCGATAACAGGGGAAGCATGGGTGATAATGGGTTTAGGTATCAGGCTGCAGAGAAGCAACGCTCGAGTGAATCCGTCGACAATAGATAGCGGAAGCTCAGTGAAGAGCGACATGGGCGGTATAGCAGGGATATACTCTACAATCGCCTGTGCGGCGATGTACACGCCGGGGGGGACACCTGAGAGCACGAAAGATGGAGGAACACCGATTAGAGAGCCTGATCAAACGTGGAGAGTAGTCAGTATGTATAGCGTGGATTCGAGTCGGTAAAGTACTTATGATGGCCTCTCCTCCAAACTTGACCGTGAGCGAGGTACATGCGTCTCTTAGGAAGGACCTCTCCTCCACAGACTGTTTATCGCCAGCGCGGTGCTGATACTTGGCATATAAATCTTCCCTGGCCTGCCTCAGGGCAGTGCAAAGCCGCAAGGCGGCTACCAGCTCAATGGAGCAGACTTTGATACCAAACCAGCTGAAAGGTGCTATGGGTTCGAGAGCATACCGATACAAGGATATGAATGGCTGGAGAGACATGACGGAGTCAAGGAATGGTTAACGTTAAAGTCAAGGTTGCAGGAGGTAAGCAGAAGAAGTCCTGAGACATCACTTTCGGCTCAGCGCTCGAGCCTCTGACACGCCCTTGAACGGTAAGCCGGCAATATTAGCTGGCAATCGGATTTCGGAACGATCACACAGGCCACGCCAGACATTCACTAATTAGGGATTTCATCGTTTTGCGTATAAGCAAACTCTCCAGCGCTGCAGCCACCGACAATATACAAGGACAGCAAAAAAACGTTCAAGGAAATGATCATTGACAATATCAATTTTATTCATACCATACAAAGCGCGGCCGGTCAACAGGGTTTGGAGCATCAAATAAACATGCACAATAATAATGGTCAAACCACGACCATAAGCAACGTCAACACAGGGTCGACTAGAATTGTGAGTGACAGCTGTGAAATGTCGTTAACAGGTTTCACAGAGAATCACTCGTCCAGTCCAGCACTGATCCTAGTTCCTCTTCCTTGCACTGGCCGGCATCAAGACTGTCGTCGACCGTCCCAAACTTGAGATCATCCAGGACGCCAAGGAGATTCATATCCCAATTCTGGAAGTGCAGATTGACAGCCGGAAAGTTCGGACACTTCGAGAAAGTAGGAACGTCACCGAACAGCTGAGGTGCACGCCCGTATATGTCCATCTTCCGGTCCTCGGAAAGTTCAGCCCAACATGCTGGGTCCATAGGGTGATCAAGAACGTTAAGTATAAATGCACCTTTATACGCTGCTTCAGGTTCCTTCACCCCAGACCCTGGGAAGCTCGGAACCTCCATGAACACGTTGACAGCGAAGTTGAAATATGTTAGTTCCTCGGCGGAGTAGATCATATTACCGAATTGAACCGGAGACGTGGCCACACTCGGTTGACCTCCTGAATATGGCCTGTATAAAGCTGAAACGCCGCGCTTAAGAGTCATGGACCATAGAGTGTCTTCTAGATTCTCGGTGTTGGGATGTTCCGTCGGGGGAACATGCACGATTACGCCATACATATACCAACATGGTGGATTCATACATATGACCTCGCTGTTCCGAATTATGACTATAGGAAGTGGCTCCGGAAACGCGTCCTTGTATATTTCAAGGTGTTTGTGAAGCTGATTCAAGAGCTTGATGGGATAGATCCTCGGGCAGTCCAGGTCATCAGGAAAGCATGGATTTCGAGGGACTGTAGAGTAGTAGCGGCAGGTGACAGCGTCCTTGTGCCGGCAGAAGTTGCTGATGAATTGAGAGTATAGTCGAGTGTCTGGCATGTCAAAGAAAGGCGGCGGGTACATTGGCATACCGTGGATATCGACGAGCTTTTGGTGGATCATCTTCGGTATGATACTTTCCACCTCGATATATTCTCTCTGTATGTAGAAGGCAAATGGCGCAGGGGGAGCGGCTCGCAGGGCCGTCCTGTTCGATCCGGTTGGAGTTGGGGTAAAAATAAAAGTCGGTCGGTCTTGCCAAGGGATCGGAGTGGCACAGTCATCGCGTGCAAGTATGCTATTGAAGTTAGCGGGCATGGGTCGTGGTGCGTATAGCAGATCGTAAGGCACATAGTGCATGTTGCCATTAATGTCGTTGGAGTCCTCTTCCAAATCATATTGCGCGGGGCCAGGGACCTGCACCATGTGTTCGGCTTGCATCCCAAGTACAAAGAACGATTCTCGTACCTGTTTGTGAAAAGCAAACGCGTCAGGAACGCTTGCGTGCAGTTCGTCACTACTTGGTAATCTAGGTGAATAATGAGCAAAGCTCTGAGAGGGCGCGATCGTGGTGAACTGAGTGTCATGCAGAACGGGGTGTGCGAACTCCTTCGAAGGAGAGTTTTTAGTCTGAGTTGACTGCATGATGTGATAATGAGCAAGAGGTGATGAAGATGCAGAGGAAATGCCTACTGTTTATATATCATGCCAGGGCAGTGGATGTGGATCGTGGATGGCAGAACGACAATTCATGAAGTGGATGAAATATTGTCATGTCGATATTTTAATTGAAAGGTAACCAAGCATGGTACAATGGCGAAGCGGCTGTAGTGGCCCTAAACCGGGAATGCGAGATAGTTCTTTCCAGCGATCCAACCCATGAGTGCGCTGGTTCAAGACTGTCCCCTCCAGAAAACTTGGTGTCCACACGTTCCTTGCGCCGAAAGGTGTAATCGGACTTGGAATAATCGGTCCTTGATTGGCCAGGGAAGCAATTCCGCAACCTGCAGGATCTGCCGAGTTAGTCGTAGGAGATCAGGGCATGTCATCAGACGCGCTGTGGGTCGTGCTGCTCGCAAACCTTTTTGCCTTTTTCGTGGAAGAACAGCTAGCAATTGTCATTGTTTCCTTCACCACGACCGTCTCGAGGGTACACAAAGCAGAGTCCTATTAAGAGGAAGAAAAAATGTAACTATACACGCTGAACTACAGACACACCCGCCCAATTGCTACAGCAAAGGCTACAGCGACAAAACGTAACAGCAGCACCATCTAACAGCACTTGCTACCTGTTGCAGGTGTAGATGAGTCAATCGCTACAGGAATAGTATCACTAGTGGGTCCCTTGATGGGGTCAGCAGACTGCTCAAGCGACTTGCTTGAGACGATCCGGTAGATGTCTGGGAACACGTCAGTAAAACGCCATTTCATGCAGAGACCAAAAAGTACCCGTAAGGATGGTTTGAAAAGCTGACTCGACATTTGATGCGTCCAGCGCCGAAGTCTCGATAAACGAAAGTTCGTTCTCCGCTGTCAGAAAATCAGTACCTGAGCGATTCAGTCACAGTCGATTCGTGTCAGACATACTTGCAAAAGACTTTGCCTCCTCAGTGGGAACTGCCCTCAAGTGTTTCAAGTCACTCTTGTTTCCAACAAGCATGATAACAATGTTCGAGTCAGCGTGATCCCGGAGCTCCTTCAACCACCGCGTCACGTTGACGTACGTTGCATGTTTAGCAATGTCGTACACCAACAGAGCACCAACAGCACCACGGTAATACCTGTAGACACATTAGCCTCAACAGTGAACTCTAACTGCGGAGAGTGATCACATACGCAGAGGTGATCGCGCGGTAACGCTCTTGGCCTGCAGTATCCCATATCTGTGCTTTCACCGTCTTAGCGTCGACAGTAATCGAGCGGGTCGCGAACTCGACACCAATTGTTGATTTCGACTCCAGGTTGAACTCATTACGAGTGAATCGCGAGAGAACTGGGTGATGTATATGAGTGGTCGCGCGTCCCCTGATAAATACACTATTCCTTACGATTTCTGTAGGCTACTGTGAGCTAGGAAACGATGAACGGAACTTGAAACATGCTTACGATTTGCCAACTCCAGAGTCACCAATTAGAACAACCTGTAGAGCGGAAACTGGTAAGTGCCGTGGAAACCATGTGCATGAGTGACTACGGACCTTGAAGAGAAAATCATATTCGGTCATATCGAGTTCTTGGGAACGTTGAACGGTTAAAGAGCTCTATGTACGAAGGAGTCTTGGTCGTTGAAAAGTACAAGCAGTGGTCGGAGTTCGAAAGTGACAGCAAGAGGCTTGAAGTTGTTCCCGCCGTCACAGTGATCCTTGACTTGATGATGTGACTTCTGTTATACAGTGTCTGATTGGAGACTGATAAGTATTTATTTTAGGTCGTTCCAGTGTTACGAGGCTGTTGTCCACCGACAGATGTGACATTTTTATGCCCGTATCGAGGGAGATCATACTAGATGTACTACCAGTCTATGTATAATTGTCTGTCTTGCCGCTTCTCTCTTTCATCTCCCACAAAACTAGGAGGCCGGTGCCCCTACCTGCTTTAGCTACCACCGGGCCGACCCCGTAGTCACGATGCTCAGTTGGCCTGATTGGTTGCTAATTGGCGGCATCAAGGGTCTTAACGCCTTGTTACAAGGTTTCAGTGGTTCCCTCCATGTCTACTCCACATACCAAGCGTATTTGCCAGATAATCAAGGTGCGTACAGGTTCTCGCTTTCTGTAATAAATGTCCAAACCCCCTGACCGTTCATCACAGCTCAAACCAGAATGCGCGGACGCGTACAAAGAGGTCCACAGGAACGTCTGGCCTGGCGTCCTCAACGCCCTTAGACGGTACCACATCGTGGACTACTCAATCAACCATTATCCACCGTTGAATTTGCTCATCGCAAACTTCAAGTACACAGGCAGTGACTTTGAGAAAGATATGAAAGCTATTGGAGAGGATGAGGAGACGCAGAGGTGGTGGAGGCTCACAGATAGTATGCAGGAAAGCTTTAATGACGGCGCATCTGGGAGTGGAAAGGAAATCCCTTGGTGGACGGTGAGTCTGCTTTGTAGACAGGGAATTTTCGCTTCCTTGAACAATTTGGCAAATAGGACGTAGAAGAAGTCTTCCGTTTCGAGGGAGGCTCTTCAGCATGATATGTTGACAGCTGTCGTTAATGAGATTGACTGCCTCTTCGGGCTATTGACTAGTTGGAAGGCACTGTGCCAATATTGAAAAGGCAGAGAATAAGGCAAATTCGCCCAAGACGGGGATCTGACTGGTTACATTGCTCGAACTCGATGCGGAACTTAACTTCAAGATATGGTAGAATTCATCGGCGTGTACTTCGTATGTGTATACTTATCTCGAGTAACGTAGCTTCAACTTCCCCCTTCGTCGCGAATTCCGATTCTCATCGAACTGAAGCACGTTTCTAGACAAGGCAAGGTTCAAATTGCATGAGTCGAGATAGCGAAGCACTTACCCACAAAAAGTGACCTCTCCTACAACTGAGAGCAACGACTCAATCCGGCTCATGTGAGCTTTCTTCAACGGTGCGTCCGTTTGAAAATCTACCACTGGCACCCGGAAAGATGCCACCGCTAGCATCGACAAAAGATGATTAACTTGTCGTTTTTTTGGTGTTCCAACCACTGTCAATTTCCGGAAAATGGGAAGATGAAGGAGGCCGAACAGGCCTTTCAACTCTTGCCGGAGACGCGAGGAGGGGAGGGGGAGGGTCATCGACTCAAGTGTTGCTGAATAACTTCTGGCGGCAGGAATATTGACCAGGTATATTTCATCAACCGCGATAGTCTCCAGATGAGGGAAATCGGCTATAGTGGAGCATAAGGCAAACACGGAAGCGTCCCGGAGGTGGAGATGACGTAGATCTTTGTAAAAGGGGATGCGCAGTCTCATTGGGGAGACCAGATAACAGTGAGTGTTGATGTATAGGCGAGAAATATTTG
Source organism: Suillus subaureus (assembly GCF_016647635.1). Lineage (NCBI taxonomy): Eukaryota > Fungi > Basidiomycota > Agaricomycetes > Boletales > Suillaceae > Suillus > Suillus subaureus. Next base: position 28,335 of record NW_024538754.1, read on the forward strand.
GTGCATAGAATTTGCTGAGATCATTTGAAGAACAACATTCTAAGGCTCTCAACTGAGGTGTGTTGAAGTTGAAACCCCAGTCACACGGGTGTGGCATAACGACCGTTGCCCAACGCTTGCTCTCAGAAAGGAGGATATTGAGAAGTCGAGCATTTGTCTGTGTTATTATCCAGGGGTAGTGATTACGATTGGCGCAAGTGAAGTTGTGGCATGGGGTACTGTTAACAATGTGAAGGGTGAGGGGCAAACTACCAGAGCGAGCAAGCCAACACTGGAGAAGATGTGGAAGAAATGGTCCGAATGATCTAACTTGCCCGGGGAGCACGACTTGGATGCGCGACCAGACTCCTGCTGTTGAAAGTGCAGCAACTCGCCAAAGATGGCACACCCTGGTCAAGACTAGGGGAGGGCTGGAAACGTTGGCCGAAATAGTGTAACGTCCGCATGAAAAGATACTCGGCGAGTCTGGCGCACTGTGAACGATGAACAAGAAGATTTGTCGTAGAAGTTCCGCCGGCAGCCTATGGATGTACGGTTCTGTCGGCGTCACGCTGACAAGAGAGATTGGACGCAAGAAGGACAATGCAAGGATTTTACGGAGCACTTTCATGCTCTTCTTGCTAAATGTTAAGTTAATCGATGTGGGCGTCATTAGGAGACCCGGTGCAGCCAGCCAGTATATAAGGAGATAGTACTAGTCTCCTCAGGACCCTATTCCAGGACTCTGTGGTCTCCGATCATCGATCATCCCGGACCTTTTAATTAATATTATTGTTCGCCAACTTACTATCTATGCCTTGGTCAAGAACTTCCCGATGTGACAGAAACTCCATCTTGTCAGCGTGCGTTTGATGGCAAGTATTTTGGGATTACTAGTACTCCAGGAATCTGAGTCGAGTTCGCTTGCACCTCATAGTAAGTTATGAAGTGCAAACGAACTCGATAACTCTAGAGTCATCAATTCACAAGTTTTCAAACTCAGCTGCCTGATAAGTGCTATGAGCCCCTAAATGATACAACGATGCAGTGCTATTACCATATGCCGCTGTAAAGTGAAGCCTCCATCCATACAATCGTCTATGCTGCGTTATTCAGTTCTCCAAGCTTGTTCTAATTGGTGACTCGGGAGTTGGCAAATCGTAACTATGTTTCTTGTTCTTCCCTAGCTCACACAGGCCCTTACGTACATTGGTCCTTTTACAGCTCGTGCAGCATAAATTCACCGAGAAGGGCCTGATTGGCATCTTGGCCTCGACCACAAAATTTTCATGGTTAAAAATCTGGATGGCCTTTTTCAGTGGGCGAAGGGATGTATATATGATACTGCAGGCTTGGAGCGTTCCGACGCGATTTTTCCTCATGGTATGCAGCCACTCTGCGTTTTGTCATTGTTTAGGCTTCATCGGTTACTACTATGACGCTGTCGGTGCTCTGTTGGCATACGATATCACGAACGGAGCATCGCACGGGAACGTGACGCGGTGGTTGAAAGGGCTTCGTGATAGCGGAAAGCCGAACATCGTTATCATGCTTGTTGGAAATGAGACCGATTCGAAAGACTACCTGAGGATGGTTCGCACTGATGATGCAAAGGCCTTCGCAGGTATGTGTCTTACACAGGTCGAATGTGAGTCAACTATGTACTCACGAATGAAAAATAGCCTTTTATTTTTTATTTTGCAAAAGTTCGGCGTGAGAGCACTCAACTGTCGTCAAAGCTTTCTGCTCCGTCATAAATGGTGATTTTAGTTCTGTATGTTCAATGGACCTCCGACTAAGGTATTTTTTCAGAGATTCATCGTATCAGGACG
>NW_024538755.1:0-30104 GCF_016647635.1 Suillus subaureus
GGCCGTGTATTGAAGTGAATATCGATAACACCATGAGCTGAACGTTTGGGAACATAAATGGCATTATCAAAGAATGTGATTTCCCAACAGACCTTGGCGTTGCAGATGGTAACAAAGGATTCCGCTTCAAATCGCTAGCTCGATCGAGGAAAAACGCAACATACCTTTTCCAGGAATCCAACTTGCGCTAGTTAGTACTTGCCTAAGGGCCTAAGGAGCCTGTCAGAGACTTGGAGGGGTAGCGTTTCATCTCCACTGGAGAGGTTATCTACTTAATCTCATATTCCTCATTTACCAACGGCCGCATGGAGCAACGATCTCCAGTCAGATCGCTCCGACACCCCGCCAGGACTATCTCCCTTCAGTTGGTCTGGGTAGGGGAAACTAATAAGACCATTCGGATTTGGGATAGATTATGGAAACAGGGATTAAAGTGAGAAAACTCGTGAACTTTTGGAGGAACACACCAGCAGTCAGACTTCTCAAATCTGGATCGGCTGTATCAATAATTAATGGGGTTTTCTATCAACATGACATCGGATGTGATGTGCACATGAACAAAGGAAATCACTGATACGAGTCATACAAATGGCCCCCCTCTACATGGTTCTGCGGGATTCTTAGGCCATATCAAGGTCGTCCTCACCAAACTAGTGGATGAGATGTTGTTATATGACAGAGGACCGCAGTAGTGGATAAAGACGACGGACATTCTCGTAGTAATAGTACCTGTCTTGATGAAGTCCGAGTCGATGTCAACAAAACTCTGTATTGATGATATCTGGGTTGGCGATATTCCAGACGAACTAACCAACGTTGTATTCGCAAAAAATCCTGGTGTTTCAATTATCGGCCGCCCAACTACATCAGCCGCATCTACACATCGGTCTGGTCCAATTCCTGACCATAACCTATCATACTCCGCCCCCTCGTGAACTTCCGCTTGCAAAGAAGGATCGTGTCGATGAAACCGCGAACGAGAAGGGGAAGGAAAAAGTGGCGGTCATCTAAAATGATTGTTAGTCGACTCTGTAGCAGTTCTCAAAAATTCTACATGTCTACTTACCTGAGGCTGTACTTGTATAATCACAACTGCAACGTAGCAACGATTCATTATCAGTATTACCCGAGCACAACGCCCGACCAAGCAAGGTCCTAGATCACGGTGGACCTCCCAAAGGTAAGAGAAAGACCTACGCACCAGTGACCAAGGACCCTTTCAAGTTTCCACGGCTTTGTCAGCACATGAACCAAGTAGGTTTCACCATATTCATGGCTAGCATGATCACTAGTGTTCCGTGGAAATCCACCTGGTTATCCACTGATGTAGATATCCACCCAGTTATCCACATAGATAACTCGGTGGATAACCCAAGGCCAAAATTCATAGGTGGATAATGTGGATAACTGAAAACCGTGTGGGTGTATGGGGTTGTATTAAATACACTTAAAAAGCTTAAATACCAGGTCTACAAGCTTGTTTCTGCTTGAAGTGAGCTCGAACTAGGATTTAAGCTTGCTTATTTTGGCAGAACTTCATGCGACGTCAAGTTAATGTTTGTTTGGTGACTGGTCGAACATCGACTCGAAAAATGACTGAAAAATTGTGAACTTCAAGTTTTCTCCCTCATCACATGCAGCTGCATCTCAAGGATCGATTAGTTGAGCTTCAACTCTGTCTTGAGGCACTGCCAACAGAGATTCCCATTCCAAAGGAGTCCAAGTACAATTTCTCCAACTTCAGCCCGGATGCTGATTGGACTACAGCAACTCAGAGTTGGATGTCACTGACCCCAAGGATATATCTGAAGATGGCTCAAAAAAAGCGGATTCTTTTGACAGCAAGGCTTTTGATGCTGCCAGTATCATCAATCTTGACTCCACGACGCTAGCTGATGTGCTTGCTGACAAAGATTTGGCACCTGCAGCACCAAAGAACACTGTCACTCTTCTGCTGGCAAGCACTTTGGTGCAAGAGAAGGCCTTGACCAAAGCAGACTGGGACATGACATAGAGTGTAGGATAGATCTAGACTTGTAAATCAAGCTAAATTTTGCAGCACCCGGAATTGCCGGGCCGGTTTTACCGGCAGTGGATATCCACCATACTCACCCGTGGATAACTGACCCTCATTTAGGCCTGGTGGATATCCACAGTGGATAACCCCTCAGAGGGTTATTCACAGAACACTAATGATCACAGCTTGTCGGCTGCCGACCCCTGCTCTAACGGCAATGCCGCCCCCTAGTTTCTCAATAAGAATGAAAAGGGTGACGGTACGTGAGAAAGCAAGGTGGGCCTGACGCAGTGTGAGTCTGACGTGCATCTTATGTCGCTGGAACGCCGGGTTCTGCCAGTGCGGGTGTGTTCAACTCAAACTTGTCTGGTTTGAACGTTCGAGACTAATCAAATGTTATGCTTGCTCATATCCACGATTGTAATCAGATGATGCTACATTGATGCTACGTGTACTCAAATGACAAAGTGCGTGTACCATAACCATCGCAATTACATGCGTCGTCGGTTTAGCACGGCACTTATATCTGCTTAGTCGAGAGTATAAAATCTGAACATTTGATGGCACAACCATCGTTTCTCCACACCCTGAAAGATGACGGACTTCGATGAGCCAGAGGCCAAGCTTGAAGCTCTCTTGAGTCTTGGATATCATCAACTACTATGTACGCCAAGCAATCGCAGAATACAAGAATACCAGACATGAAGTCCCCAGTGCTGATGCAACAGCATTCTACCCCCTCTACCTGATGACAGATACATTTGCCTTCAAAAAGGCAATGAGGCTACTCGAAGGTGCATACCACTAATTGAGCTCAATACTGGCGTCCTCCAACATACGATGATGAATGTGAGTACCGACTGTGAATGATATCTGCTCTGTTGCCAATTTTATTAGTTTGTTTTGAATTAAAACTGTGCGTGCACAGGGATTTCCTTGCAAGCACGCGTTGCAGATGTTCTAGACCAACACCTGGAAGGTCTTAGCGTGGATAAGCTGGCTGAAGCAGTCAACCTCGACGAGATCGAAATTGTACGCGTCTTACGAGCTTTGACCCTCATGGGCTGCTTTAAAGAAGGTAGTACGCATGCTGTCTGCTGACAATCGTCTCTGCAATATGTTGTGCGTTAAACAATTGAGCGAGGCGTCTTTGCAAACAATCGAGTATCTCTCATACTCAAATCATCGAACAACACTGGGTATTATACGCGACTTCATTCTCAGGGTGTCTCAAACGCCGCCCGAGTTTTCTACGATACTATGATCGACTTGCAAGATCACGTGAGGTTGACAATGCACCCCGGCTATTTGGCCTCCAGAAGCGGGTATGAAGGGTAACAACTACAAAGTGATGCAAGACAACGTGAGTTTTCGCCATCACACTCCCCTTCACTACCCTGACACACTTCATAAGAAAGGAAATGTGACGTGTGTACGGGGTCATTTATCCTCGGCTGATGGCTCACAGAATCCAATGTATAGGATTTTCACAGAGCCATGCTTGGCCATAGTGTTATGATGGGCTCTTCTGCAGTGCTACATGATGTCGGATCTGGCATTGGAGCATCTTCCACCCCTTTAGCTGCAATGTTCCTTCACATCAGGATAACCAATCAAGATCTCCCAGAAGTCATGGTATGTGCACAAAATGTGAGCTCAGACATCCAGTGCTCATTAGTATTCCGGCACGCGCATCATTGACACCTGATTGGGCATGGCAGAAAAATTCTCCTGAGACATTCATTGATGGACACATTGACTTCGTGCCAATCAAATTTTTGGAGGACATCTGTTGTTGGAAAGGATGTCTACTATGTAAGGGCCCATTTGTTCGCATTCCTCGCCGATAATTTGATAATCTTACTATATAGCTGAGGAACATTATCCACATGTGGTCGGACGCTGAGGCAGCTGTTGGAAATCAATCCGTCAACATAGTAGTATAGATATTTCTTTTTGTTTGGTGTCGCGTTCACTACCTTCAACGTACTTACTAAATACGGTAACTCCGCTCCAGGTACATTCGCTCGTCTCATTTTTCCCCTTCTTCCCCAGTCTGTTCATACTTGACTGGGGTAAGTCTCACTATATGATACTCACATTCCTTACTGACATAGTACAGGACTTACGAAGTCCTTGTCTCTTTAGACGTGTGACGTCTCTTAGGTTATGAGCCCTGCTTGACGCAGGCACTGATATCGCTACCGAGACCCATCGGACTCTCTTGCACATTGTGAACTCCTGAAATATACCATACCCATTGCATATCACCAAGATCAATATAACATGTGTTTTGAACCATGACTGAAGACCCTCGAGGGCGTGTTGGAATGCTCAGACCCGCTATGTTTGATCAACCAACACATTCACCCGCAAACCTTGGAATCCCAACTATGAACAACTCACGTTTGCCCTCGCGTTTGCGATCTGTCACACCTCACTGTCCAAACATCATTGACGAAAACACATCTGACAAAGATGAGACTCACTTCACACTGAAGAAGTCCATTGACCCATCAAAATTCACCCATCTCCTTCGTCTACGTCCCAAGCTCACATCTACCAACTACTCAACCTGGACAAGCACTGTATACCGTGCACTTGAGACCGTTGGGCTACATGTTTATGTAGACCCAGACTTCACGCAGCCACTACACAGCTTACTCAATGAAAGACACCACCCTGTCCGTTGGAGCAAAGCGAACATGTTCGTCTGCTCAGTCCTCACCTCATGCATGACGGAGGAAGTTATGGCCCAATTAGCACACCTTCAGCACGCCTCCGAAATCTGGACAGATGCGAAATGGCTATACTCGGGTACCACAGCAACAGATTGGACACTCGTCATGGCTTCTCTTGTCACCACCAAATATAATGACGGGGAAGACATCAATGCCCATATAGCAAAGATGAAGGGCTATCGCCGCGATCTCATCCTAATGCGATGGGACATCGATGATGAGTTATTCGCGTGTTTCCTACATATATCCATGCCAGCAGCTTGGAACTATGTGTTTGCAGCTCTCCCTGACCATTACAAATCTGTTGAAGTTGAACGGCGAATCAGGGACGAGTTCGGTGTCCATACAAGCCAATCAGGCGCATCCAGTACCACGTACCAAGCCTCGCATGGAAACAAAGGCCAAAGCAAACTCAGCCATACACCCATACCAGGCCAACCTTTCTGCGAGAACTGCAATATCTCTGGTCATTGGACCAAAGAATGCTACTCAAAAGGTGGTGCGAAGCAAGGTCAGGGACCCCATCGTGACAAGCAGAAGTCGAAGAGAGATAGTAATAAGGGGGACGAGAAGGATGACAAATCCCACAAGGGGAAATACAGGTCGAAGTCAGGCAAGAAAGCCAACCAAGCCGTTGCGGACGAAGATGATGTCAGTGACACCGACGAAGATTCCTCAGACACTGAACACTCATCCTATATCACCAGTCCTCCCTCTCGCTCTCGTTTTGGCTGGATCCTCGATGGGGGATCAACCACTCACATATGCACTGAACAAACAGCCTTTGCTACCTTCACCCCATCAGAGGAGCATATCCAAGGGATCGTGAAAGACAGACCTGTACTCCAAGTCCTTGGACATGGATCAGTACTAGTTAATGTCTCCGTGAAGGGATGTCCTGACCATATCGTCAAATTGACAAATGTCCGATACTGTCCCAATGCCCGTGACAACCTGATGTCAGAAAGCTGTATGGACCGAAAAGGGATGGAGATCATGAAGTGAAATGGGCGACTCACCATTAAGAAACCCAATGGCGAGATTGTGATGGAGGGAAGACTAACCAACAACCTATACGAGATCCATAGTGTCATTGCACCACTCACTGCGAGACACGATATTGCCCTCTCTACCCGTTCAGCACCCAACCTCGAATTATGGCATGCTCGCTTTGCCCATATCAGCCTTGATAACCTCCGCTACCTCACCCGACATAACCTCGTGACAGGTATGGACCTCCGAGGCAATGGTGACCTCCCACCATGCAACGGATGTGCGAAAGGGAAACACCCCCAGGCCCCCTTCCCATCTACTGCAACTCGAGCAAAGAAAACTCTTGATCACATCCATATGGATCTCCAAGGTCCATTCGACAAATCCATTCAAGGCTATCTCTACACCCTCGCCGTTGTCGATGACCATAGTCAAAAAGGGTGGAAGGAATACTTGAAGTCAAAGGACCAAGCCCCAGCCTTCATCAAGGCACTCATCAAACGACTCGAGACATACACTGAACATCATGTCAAGATAGTACACTCTGACCGCGGGGGTGAATTCATCAACTCGACACTGGGAAGTTATTTTGAGCAGAAGGGCATCACACACGAATTTTCAGCCCCTCATACACCTCAGCAAAATGGAGTTGCAGAGCGCTTCAACCGAACCACACACGAACATGCTCTTGCAATGCTCGAAGATGCCAGCATGTCAAAATGCTTCTGGCCCGAAGCACATGAGTATGCAAGCTATGTCCGGAACCAAAGCCCAACCAAAGCACTCTCAAAAATTACCCCCAATGAAGTTTTCCATGGTCATAAACCAGATGTATCTACCCTCCGCATTTTCGGCTCTCGCTGTCATGTCCGAGTCTCTCCCAAGTTTCGGAAGAAGCTCGAGGCTCATTCCATCGACGGTATCCTCTGTGGTTTTGAACGAGGCTCTAAAGCTTACAAGGTCTGGATTCCCTCTAAACACAAATTCATCTCGTCTCGTGATGTCATAGTCTATGAGAAAATCTTCAGCCAATTCAACAATGAACCTGTCCCTACTCCTAATATCTCCACTCCGAGTGAGGGGGTGCCAAAATCGACTACCATTGTTGACTCCCCTACTTGGACCGAGGGGGTGATGGATGGAGATGCCAATCCAACCATGAATGAGACACCAACACTCGTCAAAGAACCCCCAACACTCGCCAAAGAACCCCCAATGCTCGTCAAAGAACCCCCAATGCCTACACCAGCTACTCCACCAGCTCAACCTCGACGTTCAGAGCGTGTCACACGACCATCATGGAAGAAACAAGCAGTGGACACCCAGAAAGCCAAGTCTGAGAGGGAAAAGAATGATCAGAAGGCAAGACGAGAAACTTGAGCCCAAAGGCAATGTAAAAACGACACTGACACACCACTGGTTGAAAATACCACTGTCGGCAAGGTTGCCCAGCTCGCTTATCTCGCAGCCTATGGCCAACGAACCCCAGAACACTTTCGGGCAGCTTCTACCTGCACCGAGTGTTACAATAACGGTACCCCCTATCTCTTTTTCCGTACTCATGTGTATTACGTCATGACCGCACCTGGATGTGCCATCACTAGACCAGCGTCCACATATATTTGTATTACAGCATGACCGCCACGTGCCGTCATTAGCTGACTCATTGCTTATCTCTGACTCGTCTTGATGACGTATATCCCTGACGTCATCGCTTATCTCTGACTCGTCTTGATGACGTATATCCCTGACATCATCGCTTATCTCTGACTCGTCTTGATGACGTATACATACCGGCCCTAAAGTAGGCCATACCTATATAAACCAGGTCCTGTACTTAGATAGACTTCACTTTAATCTACTAGGTTTAACCTGCATTATCCTTCGCTTAGGACCCCCAATCCTAAGTCGTCGTATAACCGATATTCAAGCCAAAGACACTCTCTTCGGCTTGTCTTAAGAACCTTACTTTTGTGAGGACACGATCCAGCTTTAGGCGTACTCTTATCGAGTACCTATCGTCGCGCCCATCCTAGTCGACCTACGGCTTGCCGTAACAAAAGATTAAAGTCCACCACCGACCCTCTTATCAAAAGAGGTTACAAGAACCAGCAGAACTCAGCGAGAGAACGAGAATGTTCCCCTGAACTAAGAAGACATCACTCGACCAGACGCTCAGGATGTCCACTGTCACCAACCCCCCAGAATTGAAGGCCGGAGCTCCGTCCACCTACGACGGGAGCCCTGCTCAAGCGCTACGTTGGCTGTATGCAATAAAAGCATACTTCGCACTTAACGCCACGATCTACAATACCGACGAAAAGAAGGTTATTACCGCTTTAGCATATATGACTGAAGATAGTGCTATGGGTTGGGCACTTACTTTTTACACCGAAGTTGATAACTCCGCCGCTAAATCCTACGGAACTTTCGCGAATTTCGAGACCAAATTCAAGGAAGCCTTCGTACCTGCCGACGCTGTTGGTACCGCCATGAACAAACTTAGGACGTTGAAGCAGACAGGCGATATCACATCCTACATCGCCAGTTTCAAAACCCTCGCTGCACAAGCAGGTGTTAAACAAGACGCCGTCCTAATCACGTTCCTCAATGACGGATTGAAGAAGGGGATCGTGAACTCCGTCTATCAGATGGAAACCATCCCTATGGATTTCGACAAGTACATCGCCGCAGTCATAAGACTTGATAGCAACTACCAGAGGGGTGTCGCATTCAGATCCAACCATCGAATCACCACCAAACCCTCCGGGCAGTGCTATGTACCTAGACCTTCCATTGACCGACACGACCCAAACGCCATGGAGGTAGACCGGCTCACTGAAGCCGAAAGAAGTGACCATATGAAGAAAGGACTATGCTTCACTTGTCACCAGAAAGGCCATCTCACTAAAGCATGTCCGCAGAAGAAGAAGGTCCCAGTTCGAAGGGAGGAGATGAACGATAGTGACTTAGATGATGAAGATACAATGGTCCGTCGCCTCGCAGAGGATTTTTAGTATGGAAGACTGGATTGGCGTCAGTATCTTCCGATGTAACCATCAGACTTGTACAGAGTATTGGAGTAAGAAAGGAACTTCGCATCCCCATTTCCCTCATCTCCAAAACCCGTCTGAAAACCGTCGAAACAACAGCTGTTGTAGACTCCGGCGCTGCCGGAACCTTTATTTCCGAAGAGTTCATCAAAACTCACGGAATTCGAACGCATAAACTCTCGAAACCATTCCGGGTCACTACTGCGGATGGAAGTTATGCGAAGGGAGGCGCCATTACCAGATATTGCGTCCTCATCGTCAAAATAGACAACCGATCTATGATTGGGAAATTTAACATCATGCGGCTTAGCCGACGCGATCAAATTTTATTAGGGGTCCCCTGGCTACGCGCCATGGACCCGGTAATCCGATGGAAAGCCGAAACATTAGAACTTTCCAGGACAGAGAAGAGCGACCAAATCGAAGAAGAAGTCGATAAGGAATGCAAGAAGAATAAGTTGCCCCCCCTCTTTCGCAAGAAGGAAGAAGGAAAGGAACCAATTCCGGTTGTAGTGCTGCCTAAGGCACCTCCTAGGAAGATGGCCGAAGAATCACTGCACGCCACGGTCGAAGAAGTAATTGACGAAGAAACAATCCCATCAGCACTACCTGATCTGGACCCTATACCTGATGACGAGGACGACTCTTTTGATACGAAAAATGATGTATGGACAACTGACTACGCACCACCTGTACGAGAAGTCTCGACCTATCATCTAGAAGATGATGAGTTCTTGGTCGAGTACCCCGCCGACGCCTCCGAGCTTCGGGTAATCACCAACGTCTCATTAGACATGCCATTAACGAAAGACGGAACTAGCACGTTAGAACAGCAACCCAAGATCGCACCCCTACCGCGACCCGCTGAATATATCAAGACTAGTAATAAGGCCCAGCAATTTGCATTGGCTGTCGGACTTGAGCAGAAGAAGAAGTCATTCGAAGAACTTGTCCCCTCCTACCTTCACGACTTCGCCGATATCTTTGCAAAAGATGGCCTGAACCAGTTACCACCGGAACGACCTGGGATAGATCACCGAATAGACACCAAGCCTGGGTTTATTCCCAAAACGTCCAAAGTATACCCATTATCCGAAAAAGAACGAGAGGCGGTCAAGGTATTCATTGATGAAAACGTCCAGAAAGGATTTATCTCCGAATCGAAGTCACCACAGGCCAGCGGTTTCTTCTTCGTAGGAAAGAAGAGTGGAGACCTTCGCCCTTGCCAAGACTACCGGTATATCAATGAATGGACTGTTAAGAACGCCTACTCACTTCCATTACCGCTCTCCCTTATTGCTTGGTTACACGGTGCCAAATACTTTACAAAGATGGATGTTCGGTCCGGATACAACAATATTCGCATTCATCCGGACGATCGGTGGAAAGCCGCCTTCACTACGGAATACAGGCTCTTCGAGCCAAACGTCATGTTTTTCGGTCTTTGCAATTCCCCGGCTACCTTCTAGGCATACATGAATAAAACATTCCAGCAAGAGGTTAATGAAGGATGGCTCGTTATATATATGGACGACATCCTAATATTTTCTAACGACCTCACTTCCCATCACGAACGTACTCGGCGCATCCTTGAAAGAATTCGACAAGAAAGACTCTTCCTTAAACCGGAAAAATGTACCTTCGATGCTAAAGAAGTGGAGTACCTTGGAATGATTATCCGCCCCGGGTGTGTAGCAATGGACGATGCTAAAACCACTGGTATTCGGGAATGGCCCACACCTACCACTGTAAAAGAAGTACGGTCGTTCCTGGGTTTCTGCAATTTCTACCGGAACTTCATTTCCCACTATTCCAACATCGCCAGACCATTGATTGATCTTACCAAGAAAGACGTCAAGTTCCTTTGGACGGAACAATGTATATCTGCCTTTGCCGAACTAAAGGAATGCTTCATGAAGCAGCCAGTCCTTCGGAACCCGGATCCCTCTCGACAATTTGCCGTTGCCACCGATGCATCTCTCGTCGCCACTGGAGCGGTCCTGCTCCAAACCGATGATAACAGCGTCTATCACCCGTGTGCATACCTGTCTCAGACATTGAACCCTGCAGAACGAAACTATCAAATCTTTGATCGCGAACTCCTTGCAGTTATTCGTGCATTAACTGAATGGCGTCATTATCTGGAAGGAAACCCTCATCCTATCATCGTATTCACCGACCACAAGAACCTCCTGTATTTCAGGACCACACAAAAACTGACCCGCCGACAAGCCCGATGGCAATTAATCTTGTCATGTTATGATATCGAACTCCATCACATCGCCGGAACAAAGCTTGTTGTTCCTGATGCCCTTTCATGTCGTCCTGACCATGGGAAAGATTCCCCCGATGACAATACCAATGAAACGCTTTTGCCGGACTCCATGTTTGTTCGACTCCTTGATACTGAGCTCATGACTACGCTCGTAAACCCTGATCCCTCCGACCCTGATCCCATTTTCACCGCTGCTACCGATGCATTAGATGGTTTATCGCTTCCCCCCATGAAATCAGCCCTTTCAGACTGGAAAATCACAGACGATATCCTTTATTACAAGGACTGCGCCTACGTCCGCCCTGCCGGCCGGCGCCTCATTTTAGAACGATGTCACGACCACCCCACGGCCGGCCACCCTGGCCGTTTCAAAACTGAAGAGTTGGTTAAACGGGATTTCTGGTGGCCTGCTATGGGCACCTTTATTCGTAAATACGTTGAGGGTTGCGCTCTCTGTCAGCAAATGAAAACCGACACTCATCCGACGAACCCCCCACTTGTCCCCATTCCCTCCATCGCCACTGCCCCTTTTACTCAGGTTTCCGTTGATCTAATAACCGACCTTCCCCCCTGTGCGGGTTTTGATTCTATCATGGTCGTGGTCGACCATGGGCTTACGAAGGGGGTAATTCTCATCCCTTGTACCAAAACTATAACCTCCGAAGGAGTCGCCAACAAATTCTTCAAATACGTCTATCGGCAATTCGGCCTGCATGAAAAAGTCATTTCAGATCGTGGTCCACAATTCATATCCAAATTCTCTAGAGCCCTCGCCAAGCTTCTGAAGTACGACATAGCTGCCTCCACCGCCTATCACCCTCAGACCGACAGACAGACCGAACGACTCAACCAAGAATTGGAAACGTACCTTCGTATATACTGTCAGAGCCATCCCGAAAACTGGGTAGAACATCTCCCCATGGCAGAATTTGTTCACAATCATCGAAAACATGACTCTCGCAACGCATCACCTTTCTTCCTTATGATGGGATACGAACCAAGAGCCCTTCCACATACCTTATCTGACTCCACAGTCCCTGCAGCAGCAGACAGACTCCGATCGCTTCAGAAGTCTAGAGAAGAAGCACTCTCCTGCCACACCCTTGCGATGCAGTGCATGGCAGAAAGAACTCATGGACAGAAATATCATCCTTGGAAGATTGGAGATAAAGTTTGGTTATCTGGAAAGAACCTGATCACACAATTGCCTTTGCGGAAACTTGCTCCCAAGCGATATGGTCCATTCCCAATCACCGCTGTCCTGTCTCCCATCACGTTCACACTCCAACTACCACCTCAGTGGAAAGTTCACCCCACGTTCCACGCTTCTGAACTATCGTCCTATCACGAGACAGAAGTACACGGACCGAACTTCCACGATCCACCCCCTGATGTCATCGATAACGAAGAGGAATATGAAATTGATGCGATCTTATCGCATAAAGGGATGGGTAAACGAAGACGCTATCTCTTATCGTGGAAAGGATATTCATCTGCCAGTAACGAGTGGGTTCCTGAGGAGAATCTCGGAAATGCTTCCGACATCCTATCCACCTATAAGAAGGCCCATGGACTGTAAAATCCCAACAATGTCCCACATCGAACGACTACGTCTCTGTATCCTTCGTATCGAAGAACTTACCGCTGCTATGAACACCGTCGCTGAAGGAAACGCCCACCCCCTTACACTCCTAGACTATCAAACCGCCACCGCTGCCAACCTCGCACAACACACTGCCCCCTCTGATACATCGCCACCGACTTCAGACTCTACCCTCACCCTTACCGACGACTCCACCCTCACAGACTACTTCTCCATCATTGATCAAGTCGAAACCAGCGCCCTGTTTGAATCCGCCATTACCTCACAGCAATACGCTATTGAGATAGACCGCCTCCTTGGAGAAAGAGGAGCGATTTCCAGCGGTCTCATAATTAGGATTATCAGAGATGCCAGCCTCATTGATCGAACCGCCGCACTCCTTGATGATGAATGTCATCAAACTATCTTCCGTCATCTTCATATCCGCATTCGCAATACCGCAATCCGACTCTTGCCAGAGGACACAAGAGACGCTATCAGAGAAGCCATCCACATTGTCACCGAGCGAATCGCTCTCAACCCCATCGCTCGACCACCCTCTCCTCACATCGCCGTCCCTGTACCCCCACCAACTCACGTCGCAACTACTGAAGAACGTCAGGATAATCTTATCCCTCCTATTGCCGTACTTGACGTACCAACTACTCCTTCGCCTGACCCAGTCACACGTACCACACGACGACTCCCGCTCAAGCGAAGATCCTCTCGCCTCGCCGCCAAACGAGCCGCTTCCGTATCCCCCACTAAAGCACCACTCAAGCGATCACGGTCACCTTCCCCTCCAAACCAGTCTTCATCTGTCACAGTTGTGAAGACATCGCCGGTCGATAACGTCGTATGCCGTAACTGCCATGTTGCCGGCCACCGTCACAAGAACTGTCCCGCGTATTATTGCAGAGTTTGCAAGGAGTATGCGCCAGGTCATCTGTCGGTCTTCTGTAGAGAACTAAAGGGAGAAGCGGTTATTCCTTTGGTATGGACTGACGTTGGCTTCTACGACGCACTCGCTCGCTGGGAGATCGAGCAAGACGCCATCGCTCATGCTGAGCATTTGGCGCAACCTATTGTCACTGTCACGGAGGAACAAGACGACCTTCTTGACTCCAATTACGATGCGGATCCCATCTACTGGGCAAACCAGGATATGTGAAGTCGGTGACTTCATCGCTAAACAAGGGGTAATGTTACAATAACGGTACCCCCTATCTCTTTTTCCGTACTCATGTGTATTACGTCATGACCGCACCTGGATGTGCCATCACTAGACCAGCATCCACATATATTTGTATTACAGCATGACCGCCACGTGCCGTCATTAGCTGACTCATTGCTTATCTCTGACTCGTCTTGATGACGTATATCCCTGACGTCATCGCTTATCTCTGACTCGTCTTGATGACGTATATCCCTGACGTCATCGCTTATCTCTGACTCATCTTGATGACGTATATCCCTGACGTCATCGCTTATCTCTGACTCGTCTTGATGACGTATACATACCGGCCCTAAAGTAGGCCATACCTATATAAACCAGGTCCTGTACTTAGATAGACTTCACTTTAATCTACTAGGTTTAACCTGCATTATCCTTCGCTTAGGACCCCCAATCCTAAGTCGTCGTATAACTGATATTCAAGCCAAAGACACTCTCTTCGGCTTGTCTTAAGAACCTTACTTTTGTGAGGACACGATCCAGCTTTAGGCGTACTCTTATCGAGTACCTATCGTCGCGCCCATCCTAGTCGACCTATGGCTTGCCATAACACCGAGGCAGACCAATGGTGGAAGGCAATGCATGAGGAGATTGAGATGTTGCAGAGAAGAGGTACATGGGAGCTAGTCGAGAAGCCGAAGGATCGAAAAGTCATAGGGTGCCGATGGACATATACCCTCAAGCTTGGCCCAGATGGCGAAATCACACAGTACAAGGCACGGCTTGTTGCACAAGGATATTCACAGATCCCAGGTGTTGACTATAGTGACACATTCTCACCAACTGTCCGACTCGACTCGCTTCGTGTGATACTGCACTTTGCAGCTTCACATGGCTGGTACCGAGGACAAGACAACGTCACCGGGGCATTCCTCCACAGTAAGATTGATCACGAAATCTATATGCGACAACCTGAAGGTTTCAGTGATGGCACCGACAGAGTTGCGAAACTCTTACTTAGCCTCTATGGGATCAAACAAGGCTCGCACCTGTGGAACAAACATATGCACCGGGCACTAATCTCCCGCAACTTCGTCTGCTGTGCCTCTGACCATGCAGTGTATACCCGCCATACGAAGACAGGCACATCAATCATAGCATGGCACATGGACAATGCCATTACTGTCTCTAGCAGTATTGAGACACTCACGGAGACTCATGCCGAGCTACACAAACTGTTTGAGATGAAGGAAGAAGACCCAGATTGGCTCATGGGATTCACGCTCACCGACGATCGCAAGAATCACTCCGTCGCTATCTCACAAGCCCAGTACATCAACACGATCTTCAAACATTTTAGAATGGATGGATGCAACCCCATACAGATGCCAGTTGATCCAAATACCATCCTATTGAGGGCAGATGGCCCTAAAACAGATGAAGAAGCTGCGGAGATGAAGAAGCTACCATACCATGAACTCATCAGAGCAATCACTTGGATTGCAATGGTCTCACACCCGGATCTCACATTCGCCAGCAGCCACCTCGGACAATTCAGTGCAAATCCAGGGCAGGCACATTGGAGAGCTGCACTGCGCGTTTTACGTTACCTTGCAGGCACACACAGCTTCTGCCTCATGCTCGGGGAGAACAGCGAGAATGCAGATGTCCTCACCGGATACAGCGACTCAGACTGGGCACAAGATATTGACGACCACCAGTCAATTTCAGGATACATCTTCACCCTTGGCGATCGCGTCATATCATGGAATAGCAAGAAACAAACCACCGTCGCAGCCTCGTCAACCGAGGGAGAGTACATGGCCCTCTCACATGCATCCAAACAGGCAATATGGCTGGGATATCTGTTGCGTGATATCGGAATGTATGACAAAGATCCTGGCACAGAGATATTCGTCGATAACACTGGATGCATTAGCCTTGCGAAGGAAGCGCGTTTCCACGCACGCACGAAACACATTGACGTTCATTACCATTTCGTCTGCGAACACGTCGAAGATGGTACTCTCGAGCTCATACATATCCCATCAGCCGAAATGCTCGCCGACGGCCTCACGAAACCACTCGCACGTCTCGCGTTCCAGAAAATGATTGACGAGATAGGTCTGTTGCCAGATTGAGGGGGTGTGTTGGAAATCAATCCGTCAACATAGTAGTATAGATATTTCTTTTTGTTTGGTGTCGCGTTCACTACCTTCAACGTACTTACTAAATACGGTAACTCCGCTCCAGGTACATTCGCTCGTCTCGTTTTTCCCCTTCTTCCCCAGTCTGTTCATACTCGACTGGGGTAAGTCTCACTATATGATACTCACATTCCTTACTGACGTAGTACAGGACTTACGAAGTCCTTGTCTCTTTAGGTACATACTATATCAGTCTGTTCATACTCGACTGGGGACTTACGAAGTCCTTGTCTCTTTAGACGTGTGACGTCTCTTAGCAGCCAAGATCCTTCGTAACATTTGCAAGGCAATGGGACCCAACAACTGAGTGCTAATTCGTGAGTCTTGCGGTTCAATCTGATCTTTTTCCTTCAAAGCCAATATCATGTACCAGATGATTGCGTGATATTTCACACATTGCAAGAACCTGGCGTAGGAGCCAACGGGTTAAGCGTCGTGAGTCTAGGAGTGCAGCCTGAGGTATTTTTGAATCCATGATCCCCCAAGGTCCCTGAACTTATGTTACCGAACTTGGGGGTAGGCAGTCACAGGTCGTACCAAATGGACCTTTCTATGTGGTTTACTTTAAATTGCAAAGAACGAACCTTGGACGAACTGAAGATCATTGGGCAAGTTCCTTATAGTATACCTCGATCCGTTGGGGGATCATCGACTAGTGATAATTCACAGGACCGTTACTGGTCTAACACTCATCCGAGCTTATGATTTTGCAAATTCAACGATCGTGGAGTTCAGAGTCGCTCAGAGCTGATGCCAACAACAAAATTCCCAAATAAAATATTTAGCAAGTCGTAGTCATGTGCTTCATGATGTGAGGATGATAATGTCATACTTCAGGTTGTTGCGTCTACCACCCATATCTTACACAATTGTGCGTCAGGTTCTTTGCTGGTTGCACACCCGTATTGACACTCGGCAGTTTGGTCTCGTTGTGACAGGAGCACACCCCGATCATCATTCCTAAGCGAACGCAGCATATTAAAAATGGATTGATTTCGCGTTGAAAAGTCCCCTTCTACTTCCCTTTGTTCGCGACCTCGCTGGCGTTCTTTGCGAGTTCGTAATGTGACTCCTCATCATGAGTTTTGCCACCGGCAGTATTCTTTTAGACTCGCTATTTTGCGTATCGTTGAAGAATTACCCGGATGACTACTTTGACGCCATTCAATGGGCATTCATCAAATCAACTCGGGCCGTCCAGTGGTGGTCGGCAGTCAACACCAATTTGCGGCCGGTCATAATTTGCTGTGACCAGCACCACAAAGCATCCAGGTACGGGCGATGATAGCTATCTGCAATTGCAAGAACTAGTCTCTGCGTTGAAGTGGTTCCATACGCTTCTCGGGTGAGGGGCTTTCTATGAACAGGCAATCATATGAACTCTGACTCTATACTTGACGTTTTCGTGGGTGTCGATGGGCGCTGCTGCAAAGGTTCTCACAGAAATGTACAACTCACCTTCGATACTCCTTATCACGCCTCCGAATCCAAGCTTTAGAGCTCGGTCTTTCACAAGACACCTTGGGCCGGCGCCGCCTTAGTCTACCATCCATCCCTCTCGATGAATGGCTCTCTGGATTTGACGGTTTCACTTCCAGATACTCTGGTGTCTTAGACCTCATAGAGATGCTTCGCGGGAATCCGCGCACGGGTATATTTCTGTCGAGGGACTGGTAATGGTCATTCTACATTACCTATGAATACCTATGGTAGTCATGCTTTAGTGGATCAAAGATTGGCAGAGATATTGCTGGGTGTTTTAAGACTCCGTATTGGTAAATAGGTCAGCTACATGTTCTCCTTCTGTGCAGGTAAATACTCGAATCTCTTTCCTTCTTCGTGCTCCAAGAGTTGAAACTCGGGAATCGCATTGAACCAGCCCCCCATATCAGATCCAAGGCGTTTCTGTGTTCGAGCTGCATTTTCTGGGTCAATAAGACGTGGTCTCAGTCCACGAGTGGCAGCGGCCTGGTCCGCTAGCATTTGAACCTTGCAGCACTTTTCCATAGAGATGAAAAAGAAGACGGTAGATTCAATCGACTTGGTGGCGACAAGGATTCCGTGGTTCTATATGGAGGGACATGATGAGCAGGTGAGAACGTTTGACAGAGCTCTCAAATATACCTGGAGGATAACAGCCTGCAATGTTGTGAGTATTGACGTAGGTATGTAAATCCGTGCATCAACAAACCTTGTTTGGACCCAGGGCAGTCGCTATAGCCAGACCTTCCTCGCGGTCCTCGACGATGCCACGAAATTCGCTGTACAGAGAATGGTCCTATGGATTCATTGAGTGGGATATCTCTTTGAAAGCGATGAGCGCGAGATACCTCATAAAATGCACAGCTGTCCTGAGTAATGGGATCAAGAGGCACCCCAAGAGTGCTGAACGCCTTAGCGTGTATAGTGTGCGAATGCGCAGCACACAGAATATCAGGGCGAGCCTCATGAACCGCTGAATGGATCATGTATGCCGACCGGTTGAGGAACCGGGAGGGTCCAGATTCCTTTTCCTGTATTTTCCCTTCGTGGTCCACGAGAAGGAGGAGCTCAGGCTGGATGAGCTTGAAGTGAACACCCTGTGGCAACTGGTGAATATCATGATTTTATCTTGGGACATTAATCGACTACCCAGGGGTTGACCCAGTAGCAATCTGGTCTGATAGGGTCCTTTCGACAAAGCAATTTAGAATGTCACGCACTCCATGTTATCAGTGTCAACTCTTACCCGGACAGTAATGTGTCCAGCGACGCCTTCATCATAGCCGTACTTTGCTGCGTTGCATGATGACGGGCGCTGCCTGTTACGATAAAACAATGGGCTCACCAAAGATACGGTATGCCTGAGCCAGGCGAAATTTCAGGAACGCTCGATGTTCGAGTGGGTCAGAGAAGGTCGGAGGAAGCGGTATGTTCTTCCGAGGCGGATAAACCTTCCCTGTCCTCGTAGAAATGTTGCTGGCGTCCCTCGATGGTGCAGTCATGATAACAGTGGATGTGGGATTGCAAACGAGAGTTCTGTGATAGGCCTGAGCTTCTATCGTTATTTAACCGTATCAACGAGCGCCTGCAAGTTTGATCATATACCATCGATACCACCATTACAG
The DNA here is from genome assembly GCF_016647635.1 of Suillus subaureus. NCBI lineage: Eukaryota > Fungi > Basidiomycota > Agaricomycetes > Boletales > Suillaceae > Suillus > Suillus subaureus. Next base: position 19,150 of record NW_024538755.1, read on the forward strand.
ATCCAGGCGAATCCAAATGAAGCAGATGCGGCACAACTGTGGGCGTAACTCCACAACTGCGGCTTTGAACCTGTGGCGTTCATCACATGCACAAGCCAGCTTATCGCACCCATACACAAGAACAATGTGCTATGGTGCGCGTCAGTTAGGCATCACCAGTTTGGTGCTCATGATGTCCTACCACCTCGAAAAAATATCAGAATTCTATTGGCAAGTATGCATAACTCGTGCTCTACAACCCTGGCCTTGTATTAATAAATATGACAGTATGCCAGCCTTGCAAAGGCTCTCACAAAAATGCACAACTTACCACCATCATCTCTGATACTCCATATCACGCCTCCGAATCCAAGCTTGAGAGTTCGGTCTTTCGCGAGATACCTTAGTCTATCATTCATAATTCTATCCCTCCCGATGAATGGCTCCCCATATTTGACGGTTTCGCCTCCAGATATTCTGGTGACCGGCCGTCTTAGACCTCATAGAGATGCTTCGCGGGAATCCGTGCATGGGTATGATGGAACGGGCACGGACTGCTAGGGAAACCCAAGGCCAAACCTCTAGCAGGAGGCTGCGGCTCGATCTATCGAGGACCAATTACAACAGTAACATTGTCAACAGTGAACACACTGCAAGACTACGAGCCAGGACTCCTGCCACTGCACTAGGACCCCTGGCACTACCAAGGGCCTGCCCAGACCCTACTACAATGTTTCTGTAGAGGAAATGACAACGGTCATTTTACATTACCTAGCCATATTTTAGTGGATCAAGGACTGGTATGGATATTGCGAGGTGCTTCAAGACTCCGTATTGATGAATAGGTCAGCTACATATTCTCCTTCTGTGCAGCTGAGGTAAGCACTCGAATCTCTTCTTTGTATTCCGACTACGAGCCAGGACCCCTGGCACTTCTGAGGGCCTGCGCTAGACCACCCCACTACAATGTTTCTGTGGAGGAAATGATGACACATCACCTAGCTATTCTTAAGTGGATCAAAGACTGGGAGGGATATTGCTGGGTGATTCAAGACTCCGTATTGGTATACAGGTTAGCTACATATTCTCCTTCTTTACAGGTATGTACTCGAATCTCTTTCCTTCTTCGTGCTCCAAGAGCTGAAACTCGGGAAGCCCGTCGAACCAGCCCCCCATATCTGATCCAAGTTGTTTATGCGTGTCAGCCGCATTTTCTGGGTCAATAAGACGCGGTTTCAGTCCACGAGCGGCAGCGGCCCGGTCCGCTAGCATTTGAACCTTGCAACACTTTTCCATAGAGATGAAAAAGAAGATGGTTGATTCAATCGACTTGGTGGCGACAAGGATCCCGTGGTTCTACACGGAGGGTTATGATAATCAGGTGAGAACGTTCAACCGAGCTCTTAAATATACCTGAAGGATAACAGCCTGAAATCTTGTGAGTATCGACACAAGTATGCAAATCGGCGCACCAACAGACCTTGTTTGGACCCAGAGCAGTCGCTATAGCAAGACCTTCCTCGCGGTCCTCGACGATGCCACGAAATTCGCTATATAGAGAATGATCCTATGGATTCATTGAATAAGATATCTCTTTGAGAACGATGAGCATGAGATACCTCATAAAATGCACAGCTGTCCTGAGTAATGGGATCAAGGAGCACCCCAAGAGTGCTGAACGCCTTAGCGTATTTAGTGTGCGAATGCGCAGCACACAGAATATCAGGGCGAGCCTCATGAACCGCTGAATGGATCATGTATGCCGCCCGGTTGAGGTACCGGGAGGGCCCAGATTCCTTTTCTTGTATTTTTCCCTCGTGGTCTACAAGAAGGAGGAGCTCGGGCTGGATGAGCTTGAAGTGAACACCCTGTGGCAACTCATGGTAAATATCATGATTTTATCTTGGCACGATAATTGATTACCCAGGGGTTGACCCAGTAACAATCTGATCTGATAGGGTCCTTTCGATAAAGCAATTAGAATGTCACATACACCATATTATCAAAGTCAACTCTTACTCGGACAGTAATGTGTCCAGCGACGCCTTCATCATAGCCGTACTTTGCTGCGTTGCATGATAACGAGGGGCGCTCCCTATTACGATAACAATTAACTCACCAAAGATACGATACGCTTGAGCCAAGCGAAATTTCAGGAACGCTCGATGTTCGAGTGGGTCAGAGAAGATCGGAGGAGGAGGTATATCGTTCGGATAATCCTTCTCTATCCTTGTAGAAATGTTGTTGGCGTCCCTCGATGGTGCGGTCATGATAATAGTACTAGTGGATGTGGGATTTCAGACGAGATAGACCCTAACTTGAACTTCTATTGCGATTTAACCGTGTCAGCGAACGCTGCAAGCTTGATCATACGTTATGGATCCCATCATCACAAAAGCTCATTGAAGGTCCGACTTGGTCGGGCTAGAAGCATAACTGTAACTCCGCAACTGTATGACGCTCCAAAGTGAACCCTAATAAATTGTGCGATACACACACCTTCAAACGAGCGACAACGCAAGTGGGGTTGAGCAGCCTGAGTGTCTGGGCTCTTTCTGCTCTCGTGCGTAAGGTGAGGCATGTAAGAACCTAGATAAGAACCTAGGGTCTGCGAGTGCGAAGGGGTGTTGTAAGGACCCCGTGTTCTCTACGCACCGACAGCACCTGAAGCGAACACAAACGCAGTCCATGTCTGCCGAAGAGCTTTACTCTTCGCATCCGAGATATGCGGATATCCTTATTTCCTTTTATGTTACTTACCTTGTACTCTACAGGGCACGAGCTATTTCTCCCCTTTGTAAGGATAGTATATCCTTTACGCCCTGACCACGCTCCAAAACAAAGGCGCTCGAACCGGCTCGAAGCAGTCCACGTGACTCACTGATGTGAGGGGCGCAACTCTTCGCATCCGAGCCACGCAGATACAACCCTCTCCATTTTCCTTCATCATCTTACCTCGTGCTCGCTTTCCACGATTCCCTTGCTTTCGCCCTTCAGTTCATTATCACCATATGCTTACCCTGCTCGTTGTGGTCTAACCAAATGTTCGAAAACGTACATATACAGCTCATGGACACTCATGGCACCAGCAGAATCTCATGCGCTGATTCCCCGCTCCAAAGCACACTCCAACGAAAGTCTCAGTCTCACAAACGACTCGTCTTGTCATTTTCGCGCTATCTAACTATACGTCTTATTTCGTCAACATCTCGTTCAAGGCTTTCCCCTTCGAACTCATGGTCAGCCTTACACCTTCAAACTCGTACTTATGAAAGCCGCCTGTACTCATGTGATCGTCGTGGAATCGAGCGCGTTTCAACCCGAAGCCAACAGAAGAATAACGTGTCTTATACCTAAGTCTTTTTTTCTATCCACTCGTCTCGAAACCATTCCCCAACCAACTCACACTCAGCCTTACAGTGTGGAGACCTCTTGTAGGATGTAGGTGCGTTGTAACGTTAGATAATCGAAAACGAATGTGATATGATAAGGAACGATGTTGGCGTGTCTGAGATGATAGATATTGATAACACCTGAGGCAGGATGGAATCTGTCTAGTCAAAGTTTACTTATACAGCACTTCCGCTTATGAATTTAAGTACATAAAGGGAACCCCGGGCCTGATACACACTCCCCTTCGCTACCCTGTCTTTCGCAAGGCACCTTAGTACCATTCATCCCTCTCGATGAACAGCCCTCTAGATTTCACGGTTTCGCTTCCATATACTCTGGTGACCGGCCTGTCTTAGACCTTACAGAGATGCTCCGCGTGGAATCCGCGCATGGCCTGTATGTTTTAGTACTAGAGAAAATGATAACTTAACATTCATTTGCATTACCTAGCCATGTTTTAGTAGATCTAAGAACTGACAGGGATATTGCTAGGTGCTTAGGGACTCCGAATTGGTAAATAGGTCAGCTAGATATTCTCCTTCTGTGCAGGCAAGTACTCGAATCTCTTTCCTTCCTCGTGCTCCAAGAGCTGAAACTCGGGAATCGCGTTGAACCAGCCCCCCATCTCAGATCCAAGATGTTTATGCGTGTCAGCCGCATTTTCTGGGTCAATAACGCTTGGTTTCAGTCCACGAGCAGCAGCGGCCTGGTCCGCTAGCATTTGAACCTGGCAGCACTTTTCCAAAGAGATGAAAAAGAAGACGGTTGATTCAATCGATTTGGTGGCGACAAGGATCCCGTGGTTCTATATGGAAAGACATGATAAGCAGGTGAGAACATTTGACCGAGCTCTCAAATATACCTGGAGGATAACAGCCTGAAATCTCGTGAGTATCGGCACAAGTATGCAAATCGGTGCACCAACAGACCTTGTTTGGACCCAGAGCATTTGCTATAGCCAGACCTTCCTCATGGTCCTCGACGATGCCACGAAATTCGCTATATAGAGAATGATCCTATGGATTCATTGAACGGGACATCTCCTCGAGAATGATGAGCCGAGATACCTTATAAAATGCACAGCTGTCCTGAGTAATAGGATCAAGGGGCACCCCAAGAGCGCTGAACGCCTTAGCATGTATAGTGTGCGAATGCGCAGCACAGAGAATATCTGGGCGAGCTTCATGAACCGCTGAATGGATCATGTATGCCGCCCGATTGAGGTACCGGGAGGGCCCAGATTCCTTTTCCTGTATTTTCCCTTCGTGGTCCACGAGAAGGAGGAGCTCGGGCTGGATGAGCTTGAAGTGAACACCCTGTGCCGTAACTCATGGTAAATATCATGATTTTATCTTGGGACGATAATTGATTACCCAGGGGTTGACCCAGTAACAATCTGATCTGATAGGGTCCTTTCGATAAAGCAATTAGAATATCACGCATACCATGTTATCAGTATCACTCTTACCCGAACAGTAATATGTCCAGCGACGCCTTCATCATAGCCATACTTTGCTGCATTGCATAATAAAAACGAGCACTTCCTGTTACGATAAAACAACGAGCTCACCAAAGATACGATACGCTTGAGCCAGGCGAAATTTCAAGAAAGCTCGTTGTTCGAATGGGTCAGAGAAGGTCTGAGGAGGCGGTATACCCCTCGGAAAATCCTTCTCTGTCCTCGTAGAAATATTGTTGGTGTCCCTCGATGGTGCAGGCATGATGGCAGTGGATGTAGGATCTCAAACGAAGAGTTCTATGATAGTAGATCCCAACTTCTATCATTATTTAACCACGTCGACGAGCGCTTGCAAGCTTGATCATATGCCATCGATGTCATCGTCACACTGGCAAAAGATCCGACTGGGTCAGGCTAGAAGCAGATGCGGCATAGCTGTAACTCCGCAACTGCGGCTTCGAACCTGGGGCGTTCATCACATGAACAAGCCAGCTTATCGCACTCACACACACTTTACAAAGGCGTATATATGCAATGTGCTTCTCCCCGGGCCGTTTAAATTGGCAGACCAAATACAACGTCCCTTCTTTCATTCTCATTATCGTACTCCTATCCGTCACCCCATTACATGACATGAAAACACAAAATCGAAAATCGAAAAAGAAAGAAAAAGACAAAAAAAGATACAAACACAATGATCAAAGAGCCATAGTAACGCCCAACAAGGCAGGCCAAAGAATGAACACCACCCGAAACTTGAGTTTTTCAATATCGATTCGGCCAGCTGCGTTTCCGAGTCTGCTCCTAGAGGGTTGATCGATGTTCCCAACGTCGCCTGGACGGAGGGGGGGTATCGCGAGGTTTGTTAGAGATGGCGATGGCGTTGACCCGGAAGACGAGGAAGGCGTGGTGGTTGCCTGAAAAAATAGATTTTCGCTGGTAGTACTACTAGAACTCGCCACAGAACTCGCATTCAGGTGTGTCGCGGTTGGAAGAGAGTCGCCTTGGACCGCGATCCTGAAGTCCGCGCTGTAGATGATCATATTGTATGGATTATTCGTGATGTAACGCAGAGTGCTGTGTGTCAGAGTCAAGGGTGAGCGTGAGCGTTGCACCCAATTAAATTAAATCACATACAAATTCGAGCCATCATATACAACACTCCTAGGTATATCCAACTGACAGGACATAGCTCCAGGGGTGACGTTCCTAGCGAGCGTCGCGAGGTATGTCTACACAAACCAAAAAAATAACTGTGACGATCCGTCAAGTCCAAAGGGGAAGAATAACGCACGTCAGAATCACAATAAAGCTCTATGGTAATCCCCCCCATATCGGTAAGCAGCGGATACGTCCCATCATCTATCCACTTCGTCAGAGCACTCTGTCCAGAGTAATACACGGTGTTCTGGATAGGCTGGATGGGGTACAAGGACGCGGAGACTAGCCTGAGCGTGAGGAGCATCATGAGTTGAAGCACGCCGTGGAACATTTTGGTGACCGCTGATGGAATCTGAACCTGGTATGGACGATATGACAGACCTGCTGATCACTGGCGGCGCGGCGAAAGAATGAATGAAAGTTCCCGAAGACAGATATGAACGAACACAACGAGAACGGAACGCGTCACGATCACGTGCCTTGATTTTTATGCTAATGAGTAAGTAAACTATCGATCCTAGTCGGAAAATGTAAAGCCTAAAACATAATCCAGGGAATAACTATGCTTGTACATGTATCTCTATGAAAGAAAACACGCCGCGGTATCCAGAAATGAATGAGCGAGGGGCGCGATGGGAAAGAAGAAAAAAAGTTCTGAATAGGTGCGCGATAAAAAAAATTATTCGCGATGTTTGTAAAATGGTTCCGACCAGGTGCCCGACGAGACGAGAAAACAGAAACGAAAACGAGAACATGAAGAAATGTTCAGAAGAGGTACCGGCACAGCCATCATTAAAAAAAATGCGTAAGAGGAAAAAATCACAACTTGTGGAAACGATAATCAAGAGTCACATCACATCACTCGTTCTTTCTCCCGAACTGCACGAATCCAGATCTCACCAGGACGACTACCAAAGCGCGTAAGCCCCCCACGAAAAACACGAAAAAAAAAACCAAAAACTCACCTCTTCTCCCTCAAAACCCTATAAACGCGTCTACTCCCCTTCTCCTTCTCATTCCTCATTTTCGACGTAACATTATCCGCGCGAGGAGGGAATGCACCAGGTCCGCATCGCGCTTGGAAATCTGAAAGACCCTCGTTCGTGCCTTCGGCTTCGACGATCACAGTCCCGTACCAGCCAGGATCAATGAAAAAGCCGGCAACGTTTGGGATCGGGAGGCGTAGGTTTTGACTGTGTGAATAGGCGTGTGGGTGGTGTGGCGAGACGGGAGGTCGGATCGTGAATGAGGAACGGTGTAGCCAGTGGACGACGCTGTGAAGCGTTCCGTGAGGGCTATTCAAATCAATGTTTAGCATACTTTTTTTTTGATAGACTAGTAGAAAGAGGGCTCACGTCGCTGTCGTAGCTCTATCCTGCAACAACTGCAAGTTCGCAGCAAGCTCCTGGCCCCAAGGACTAACATCCAAATAAACAATAGGATTACCCGTCGGGTTCAAAGCAGCATTAACACCCGTCCGAATGACGCGATGGAAATACGACGGAGAGAACGCGAGACTGTGGAAATAAGGAGACAGCTCGCCCATCGGCGAGTACTTGTAATCAAGGTCCTAAAACGCACACCATGAGCCAACCACATCCCACATAATGATCAAAGAGGACTCACCACGAGATAACTCCCATCCCAAACCATTCTCCCCGAATTCCCCTCATCACCCACAGCAACATCCCACACCACATCACCAACCCTCAACAACTTCAACACACCAGCCCTCTTCAGCTCAGCTTCACACTCCACCACACTCGAATCAGATAACCACTCCCCTTCAGGTGAAGGAACGAACACCCGCAAGAGCGGCGCACGGTGGAGTCGGACCAAGGGAGATCGGAACGCCCCCCTAGTCGAAGCAGAGACCGAGGACGACTTGCCATGGGAATACAACGATGTCGGAGATGGCGTACGACTCGAGAAAGACCGCACCACTTGCCCGTCACGCGTAGCAGGCCTCGACGACACAGGACTAGTAATATGCGACCTCGCAAACGCCCGCGCATCACTCTCAGCTTGCGCCCTCAACCGCAGCACGACTCTTGTATATGCACGAGTGGTCATAGCAAGTGACAGAATATCCGGGATCACGACTTTGGGACGTTCTCCTGGAGTTGCGGGGTTGGGGATACGGGGCTGGAGATACGCCTCTGCTAGTTGACCGTATTGGTGCGTGGGCATCGAGACGCCTCGCATGTAGTCATTTAGGTCCTTTAGCTTTGCGTTAATACATCGCATCGCATCATACAGGAGGGAGGACTAACCTTCAGGGACAGGGCAAGCGGCTCCGCCCACTCAAAGCTCCACTTGTTGTACCCAACAGTCCCCAAAAAATGCTCAAGCACATACTCCCTCAACACTCGACTCTCAAACAGAACCCTCACCTCCTTGTTCGCAGCATACAGTGCACACCAATCACCAAATGTCAGATACGCGAGGAGATGCGGGAGGAGCGACGCATCGGCGAGATGCGAAACGATAGGATAGAACGTGGGAGGCTTCCTCGCGAGCTCTTCTTCCAATCGTTGCTTCTCTTCGGCTTCTTCCCTCAATCGCTTTTCTTCTGCCTCCTTCTCCATGCGTTCCTCTTCCGCTTTTTGGCGTGCCTCTTCTTCCTTTTGTCGCACCTCCTCCGCTTTCCTGAGACGGACATCTTCCTCCTCTTGAAGAAGCTCAGCTTCCTTGGTCATCACTTCCTGCTGAGCGATCGTGTCAGCGACAAGGGGAGGACGCGTCTTCTCGAGCCATTGTCCTCGACGCTGGGTCCGTGCGGATTTATAGCCTTCGGGGGAGTCAGGAGTTAAAGGCGACTTGGGCCTCGGCGGCATAGGAGACTTGGGTCTTGAAGGCGTCACCGGCCTCGCAGCCCCCTCCTCACTTCCATGCATCTTAACAACCTGCACCCCCTCAGCCTTCTTGAACGGGTCCTCTTCCAAAAACAACGTATCCTCCGAGAACAACGCCTCTGTCGATACTTTCTTAAGTACCAACTTGGCAGGCATAGATGGAGTGGAAGTGGACGAGGAAGGAGTAGGAGGCCGCGATTTCGTCAACACACGAGGCTTGAGGCTTTCTTTGCTCGTCGCTCGGCTGAGTTTGCGCATGGGGGCGGGTGGGGGCGGGGGTATGCGTGCACTTGCGTCTGATGAGACCCTGATACGGCTTGGTGGGGGACCTGCGTCGGATCGCCCTGTTGGTGCGTCTGATGAACGCCCAGGTCCTACGTCCAAAGAGATACGTCTTCCAGCTTCAGATCCAGCTTCAAAAGCAAACGGACTACGCCCAACCGGGCCCGAAGCCAAAATACGTCCCTGTCCCTGTCCCTGTGCAGAAGAAGTGATACGCTCCGACCCCCCGCGCGCCAATCCAATACGCTCCGAACTGAAAGGAACACTCGTCGAAGCAGCTGACAAAGGCACAGGCGTGCGCTCCGTGGAAGGCACAGAAGGCACATTAACACCCCTTCCACCAGCACGCTCTAGACTTTTATGTTCCGCGGGAGGAGACGGGTAACTAAGCGTCCCATGATCATGATCTACGACACGTCGCGCTGATGGTGCGGATATGCACGTGGTGTTCACAGAGTTGTCATGTGGGCTGATGGGTGTGGGTGCTTGTTGGTGCTTGATGATCATGGGTGCTTGATGGCGCTGGCTGCCAGCGAGGGCGTTTTGGTGTATAATGGATGTGCGTTGGTTGGTCGATGGGTTTGGATTTTGATTGGGAGATAGATTTTCTTGTTGCCCGATAGATGCAACTTGGTCCTGACCGATAGCCATAGCGGCGAAAATCAATGGTCCTTTCCGGATGGGAGCGGCGCTGAGTTCTATCGAAGTTGAGCGGTTCAAGTTGAGTTGGAGGGGTTGGGTATTCGGGCGAGGAGGTATCGCGTACGTGCGAGTACTTGGGGGCGCGCGATGGGGAGTAGTACGAGCGGTAGAAGGTGAACGAGCCGGAGCGGCAGTAGAAGATGACACCACTGACAAACGAGCGGCGCTAGAAGGCGGCGCGACCGCCGTCGTTGTGGAGCGAGCACTAGGCGATCGGGTAGCAGTCTTTGTCATAAGAGTCGTAGTCGGCATTAAATTTCGTTGAAGATTTTTGTCGGCCAGCACAGGCGGACGTGCAGATGGAGGAGGTGCTGGGACAACAGACAAGGGACGAGTCTGAGTCAAAGCCTGAGTTCGGGCGGTACTAATAGGAGAAACAGCGGGTTGCGAGGTAACGTTCTAGAGAAAAAGGTTAGTCACTAGCACCAATGAAAAATAAAGATAAAAGTATAATTGGAGCTACCAGGGAATCTAGAAGGAGGACTAACCGGGTTAGTAGGGTTTGCCGCCAATCTTTGTGGTTGAGCCGAAGTAGATGGCGATCGACCTTGAGGGAAAGTGACGTCAAGGTGCTAAAGAAGTCAAACATGTCAACGGCATTCGAAGGACGGAGATGAAGTAGATTTCACAAGGCGGGAGCAATAAACGAGCGCATCGTGCGACGGCGGCATGAGATGAATGCATAGACCTCCCCAGAACGTGTACGGCTAAAAACAAAAAGACAGCTTACCTTGATAGCCGGGGCGATTGAACTGGTGGACGTAAACGCGCTTGAAGAGGAACCGGAATGTGTGAAGCGAGTCGCATCTGTGTGATTACTGCTGCTGCTTGAACTGGAACCGGTAGGAGGGGGGTGGGTTGATATTTTTGAGGGGTGTTGGGGTGTCATAGGGGAAAGGTGATCCTGTCGTGTGGAAACAGCACGGATTTGGTGCGCGTCGGGGTCTGTTCGAGGTATGAAAACATGAAGGTATGATTAAAGAAAGGGACATACCAGCGGGTTTCACTTGAGGTGTTAAACCCGGTCCCGTATACTTGCGACGGGTAACAGGCAATAATGGTGGCTGTACACGGGAAGGCAAAGTCTGACGAGGAGGTTCCGGTATGGGATCCTTCTTTGGCTC